>NC_045427.1:503018664-503321933 GCF_902635505.1 Sarcophilus harrisii | reverse complement strand
TTCCAATTCACATTTCAGGAAGTTGTTACTCTCTTGCACAGCTTCTCTTTCCTTTCTCCATTTTTCTTCTAACTCTCTTTTGAGATTTTTAATAGTCTCTTCTAGGACAGAGTTATGTGATGGAGACTAGGTAACATTCCCTTTTGGGGTATTGTCTGGAGACTGTTTGCTATTAGTCTCCTCAGGGTTGCAAATCTGCTCTCTTTATGTATAGAAGCTATAGATCATCCTTTTGAATTTTTTTTACTCATTTTTTAAAGCCTGTAGGGTCTGCCTTCAGGGCAAGGAGGTTACCAGCTTTCTCTGCAAAGCAAGGATAGATATATGGATGACAGCTCTCTTGTGAATGGGCGAGGTACAGGAGTGCTCTGGAAAAAAGTTCCTCCTCCCCACACCCTCAAGTGATTCAGACCTAGTTAGTACAGGCCTAGCTGGGGAAGTGCCCAGTGAAGAACCCTGCTGTGTGGATTAGTGACTGCCCTGAGGCTAGAGGCCGAGCAGTGAAAGTGTGACTACCCCAAACCAAAGCCCACTGTAGGACTGTGGATATTAGCAGCTGACCAGCAAATAGCCCTGCAAGGACTAGAAGTGTCTCTGCCCTGAAGCATAATTGTGCTGTGAAAGTTCTATTGCCCCAGGCCGAGCCCCCCACTGTGCAAATTAGAGGCTGCCCCGGGCTGTGACCCCCTGTTATGCAGTTTTGTAACTGCCTTAAGGAGAAGCCCTTTACTGCAGAATGGGGCTGCACAGTTGTGCTGTGATCTGTGCCAAGTCATTTCTGGTTTTGAATAGGTATAGGCAGATCCTGTTAGGTTCTGGTGTTTTTTAGAGTACCCTCTGTTTTTAGCTTTGATTTCTCTGCTGATATGCTGTTTTGCAAGCAGAACAGAGCAATCAGCCTATGCCAGAGTCTTCACTGTAATTTTTCTAACCACAGAGGCCACCCCTTCCCTCTCTGCTCTGTCTCAGCTTATATGCTCTACACTGAGTATAAACCAATTATTACATCACTAGGAAACCATTATTTGTTGTAAGACTAAATCAATCATACTGAACTTAGAGAACTATTAATCACCATGCTAAACTAGATAACCATTTTCTTATCAATTCCAGAATCCTTGTTGCAGAGTTCTGGCCCATAACATCTCCTACTTTCTTTTGTTTTAGAACATAAAATGATCACACCTCCCTCACTTCACAAGTTGGTGAGAACCCCAAAAATGAGGTGATCATGCCTCAAAAAAGGGGTGAAAACACCAAAGAAGGAGGTGATTACAGCCTCCCTGATGTCTTAGGAAGGGAAATGAAAACACCAAAGGAAATGGGGGAATCAAACCAGATTAGCGGGTTTCTGAAGGTTCTAACTTTGAAACAGATATACATAAATCCATCAACATGGGAGTTATTACATAAGCACATAGCGATATAGCACAGGCTAGTAGTGATATAATAAACAACATGAATCAACATGAGGAATTATACATGTCCATAAGTCCTAGAAATAGTCCCAAACCAATCTATTGTCCACATGTGTATTCACATGTGTAGGGAATCCAATAATTCCTGCAAGTTTTGAAGTCCTGAATCAGTCTTATGCATTAGGGAATCCAATGATTCTTGCAGATTTTGAAATCCTGTATCAGTCTTATCATGTCTCAGAGAATCCAATGATACCTGCTGGTTTTGAAGTTCTGCAACAGTCTTATCAACAATTTTTCATCTCAGGGAATCCAATGATCCCTGTAGGTTTTGAAGTTCTGTACTTATTATCAGTCTTATTATCAGCCATGCTCTTTCAGTGTCAGATGTTTTTTAGGTCTTCTCCTGTGTTTCAAGTTTTTTCTCTTTTTCTGTTTCTCTCCAATGGACAAGGCGAATACAGCTCTTTGGCACCCATCTGATTCCTTCTCCATCTGTAGAGACACAAAGAAACCCTCTTCCCCAAGCAGTTAATCTCTCTGGTTCCTTCTATTCACCACTTTCTGGATCTTTCCACATCACCTGGCGATTATCTAAGGATAGTGGAGCTGCTTGCACTAGACACCGCCCTTCTTTTGGGTTATAAAACCTGTCTGCTGGAGCTAATCCATCTTTATCAAAAATTAAAAAATTAATCATATAGAGGGCTAAATTTAGAAGTTCTCGAGGGTTACCTGTGGCTCCTCCTTTCTTTTGTTTTTGGAGGAGCATCTTAATGTTTCTGTTTCTCCTCTCTACTATTGCCTGTCCTTGAGGATTAAAAGGTATGCCAGTGGTGTGTAAAATCTTATACTGTGTAGAGAAGTGTGCAAAATGTTTAGAAATATATGCAGGTCCCTTATCTGTTTTTATTGCTTGTGGCACACCCATAATTGCAAATACTTGGATAAGGAATTCAGTGACCACTTGGGCTGTCTCTTTTGCTGCTGGTATTGCAAAAGTGAATCCTGAAAAGGTGTCTACCACAATATGGATAAAACACAGGCAACCAAAAGATTTATAATGGGTCACATCCATTTGCCAAATTTCATTGGGTCTGAAACCATAAGGGTTCTTCCCTGGATGGAGCGTAGGAGCATGGAAAGGAAAGCAAGCTGTACAGGCTTTTACTATGCTCCTAGTTTCTCTCTTGTTATTCCAAATTGTAAATGTAAAGCTTGAGCAGCCTGATGATATTTAGAATGAAATTCTTGGGCTTCTTGAAATAAAGGCGTATTGGCCAGCATAGTTAGAAGGCTATATCTGCCTTTGAATTACCATCAAAAATAGAACCTGGAAGTCCACTATGAGAGTGGACATGCAAGATATAAATCTTACCTGGATGCTTTCTCACTTGCTCTTGAAGTTCATTAAAGAGCTGATATATATTGGAAGCTGAAAATTTTATTTGGGCTGTGGCAATTCTTTGAACTTTCCCTGCTGAATAGGCTGAATCTGATATTTATATCTCCTGGATAATAAGAGCTAGAATGGTTGCGTACAATTCATTCTGCTGAGTGGACTGAAAAGGAGTTCTGACTACTCTCTTTATAGTTAAGTCATGAGAGTATATACCACAAATGTTATGTTTTGATGTATCTGTAAAGATAGTTGGTCCTTTAAGAGGAACCTTAGAAACTTTTTCTTTAAGAATCCATTGCCAATTATGTAATAGTCTGGTTATCTTTAATAGAGACCCATGTATAAAATTTGGAGCTGTGGCCAACAAAATTTGCCACTCTGGGATGGTTCACAGCATACATTAATTTGTGCATTGGTATAAAAGTTGTATATCTTGTCAGGTCTTATCCCAGATAATTGTATTGCTTGCTTAATGGCCTTTAATAAAATTCTAGCCACAAGCACTGGGTAAGGAGTAAGGCTTTGTTCTGGTTGTGCTGGGAGGTTCACCCACTATCACACTGTCTCCTTGATGAAGGGCTGCTGTGGGTGCCTTTTTTTGTAGCAAAACGGATATTTCCAAGGGTTTTTGAGTGATTCTTTAAACCACATTGGATAAAGCCAGTTCAACTTCTCTCAAAGCCTCTTGAGCTACTTTTGTAGGCTGGTGTGGTGAGTTTAAAGCAGTGTCTCCCTTAAAATGTCATATAATGGTTGCAATTGATGGGTAGTTAAGCCTAACACTGGATGCATCCATTGGATATATCCTATTAATTTTTGGAAATCATTTAAGGTATCCAACTTCTCTGTTCTTAAAAAAGCTTTTGTACTGTAAGTACCTTAGGATATACTTCATTTCCTAAATATTGAAAAGGAGCATGCCTTTGAATTTTTTCTGGAGCTATGTGGCAATTTGTAGTTCCTTAGTGTTTCTATGGTCTTTTGTAGACATGCTTTTAACATTTGTTTCTCAGATGTACATCCCAATATATCATCCATGTAATGTAATAACATTACTTTTGGAAATTCTTTTCTTACTGGAGTAAGAGCAGCAGCAATATACATTTGACACATAATAGGGCTGTTTTTCATTCCCTGTGGCAAAACTGTCCATTCATATCTTTTATAAGGCTCAGCTAAGTTAATGCTGGGCACTGAAAAGGTAAACCTTTTCATATCCTCCTTATCTAGAGAGAATAGAAACAATCCTTAATGTCTATAATCCAAAGAGGCCATTCTCTAGTTAATTGAATAGGAGATGGAAGTTCAGGCTGAAGAATTCCCATAGTTTCCATCTGTTCATTCACTTTTCTTAAATCAGTCAACATTCTCCATTTTCCAGATTTCTTTTTTTATAATGAATACAGGGGAATTCCAAGGACTTAGAGAAGGTTGTAAGTGTCCTTGGTCAAATTGCTCTTGCACTATATCTACTAAGACCTGAATTTTATCACTTGTTAAGGGCCACTGTTCTACCCACACTAGTGTATCAGTTTTCCACTGAATAGGAACAGGTGAGAGTGTTGGCTGGCCTTCAACAGCAGCCCTGCCTAAAAAGCTGAAGTATTCAATTGCAATCCTAACTGTTGTAAGATGTCTCTTCCCCATAGATTGATGGGGATTTTTTCAACTACAAAAGGAGTAAAAACTCCTGTTTCACTTTCAAATGTCCATCTCATAAGGGTAGCAGTAACTTCAATTGCTCCCTCCTATGCCAGACACATGTAGGTGTCTGCCTTATTCTTTGGCCAGTGACTGGGCCAGCTGGCACCTCTAATGATTGTACGATCTGCACCTGTGTCTACTAACCCTTCCAATGGTATGCCATTTACATTGATAGTGAGCATAGGTCAATTAGCTGTAACTGCTGCAGTCCAGAATATTTTTGGATTCTGCTGCTTGGAGTCAGAATTTGGGCAACTATCATCAGATAATTGAGTACTTGGTGTCAGTATTTCACAGGCAAGTGCCAGGGGAAATTATTTTTTGAGGGTGTTTTTTTTTTTAACCAATGTTTATATATATATATATATATATGTGTGTGTGTGTGTGTGTGTGTGTGTATGAAGTGGTTTGCTTAATACAATCTAAAACAGGGAAAATAAAGATGATAGAAAACCATTTAAAAGGAACAAAGAGAAAGAAAGATATTTTGCCAGGTGCCTGAAAGATATGCATTATTGCAGTTGAATAGTATCTTTGGTTTTGAATTTCCTGGAACCATTTGTATTATAGTGTTCATTGCTTATTTATTTATTTCTTTTAAGGGATCAAAATCTGGAAATTTGTTTTTATTATGTTTCTTTTTGCCTATTTTTCATTTTATCTTGTTTATTTCTGTTGAGGGTATCACAGTCCTTTTAATTTTGTAACTAGAATTATTATCAACTCTTCCCCCTCTCTTCATATATCTATTGAATTGCTATCTCTGAACTATATCTTGTCCCTTTTTCTCTACTTGGTACGGTCAATATGTTACTTCTGGTTCTCCTTGCCTTTTCCGCTGTTTTAACAGTTTTATTGGATTCTAGCATTCTGTTTTCTTATTTCTCCAATATGTCCTCTGCAGGGGCACCAAAATAATCTTCTTGATAGATAAGTCTAGCCTTGGCATTCTTCTTACTTCTGTAGATTTCTGCTATTTCTAGTCTAAAATTCAATGAACACTTTCAGAGACTTGCTCAAGAGTCAGTATTATTCCCTGTTTTGGTACATTGCTAGAGTGCAAAAACTGGCCTCACTGCATTTTATCTTATCACCAGGTGTTCCTCATGCTTGGAATTCTCTCATGCAGCTTAAATATGATTTTTATGGGAATTCTTTCCTGATTCTTGTTCCTCTTTTTTAGTACTTACTTTCTTTCTCCTCAAATTGGAATAGATATACATATATTGGTCTAGGTGTTTTAGAAGAGACTTTTAAATTTTGCTTCTGGATTCTCTGAACTTTCACTTGGTATAGAGTAAAAACTTATTGCATTAGCATAGGGAATAATCTGGACATTTCAACAGATGTCTTCAACAAACATTAAAATATTGCTCAGATGGTATTTGTATTTGATGAATCGGTCAGTAAACATTTATTAAATGCCTAGTATGTGTTAATGGCTAAGGATACAAATTAATGCATATGTTTGACTTTTCTTTTTCTTTTTTCAAACTTAGAAAAAAAAACAAAAAAGAAAAAATGTCATGCACATTAGATCATATAAGAGTGTCCAAAATATGTAACCAATTCCATTTCAGGAAAGCATATATAATAAAACACATTGTATTCAGAACTTAACATCTTTGCTTCCTTGTAGGTTTTCTTTTGTTCTCTGCTATGCTCTTTTCACTTTATTCTTTTTTTTTTCCCTTTTCTTCTCTCTCCAATTCCCCCAAGCAGGCTACAATTAAGCATGACTATATTTATGTTCACACACACACACATACTTTAAAATCATTCAGTTAATCAGCATTTATTAAATGCCTTGAGGAATGATAAGAGAAGCAAAAGATACTCTTATAATCTATAGACTGCTTTCTTCCTAATGGTACAACCATTTACTCCTTCTGTGGAAGAGTGAATCTTGTGATTCACTGACATTGGTTTCTTTGTAATTCTCAAAACAAGATACTCCATCTCCTAAATCTTTGTATTTTCATTTATTGTCTCCTATGACTGGACGCTCTTTCTGCTCATCCATATTCCATATGAGCATTTGGACAAATGCTTGTTTGTGACCAAAGGAATTTTGTGCCATGGAATGTTCACAAGAAAATTTTAGCCTGAAAATTTTCAAAGATACACATGTCTTAATCATATGATTACCTCAGTTTGGATCCTCTTAAACATCTCATTTTGAGCAAAACTGCTCTAGCCTGATTGGACTTGCCAAGATGAGTTATCTGTAAGGTGCATCCTCAGATAGTTAAATGAATTGCACTCATCAGATGGGTTACTTAGAGTTTTAATTTAATTGGTGGAAAAAAAGTTTAAGTAAGTAGTTTTTATATAATTTATAAAAAATTGCCAACAATTTTTTTTCTTTTTTTAATCCTTTTTTAACTTAGCATTTTATTTTTCCCCAATTACATGCAAAAACAATTTTTTTAACATTTGTTTTTAAGATTTTAAAATTTAAAATTTGTTTTAAAAATCAGATTCTTTCCATCCTTCCTTTCCTTTCTCCCCTCATTGAAAATCAATTCAATATAGGTTATACATGTGTAGTCATACAAATCATTTCCATAATAGTTGTGTTGTGAAAAAAACATAACCCCCCAAAAAACAAACAAACAAAACAAAACCAACAACAAAATCTTTAAGAAATACAAAGCAAAAAAAAAAAAAAATAAATAAAGGTGCTTCAGTCTGTATTTAGATACCATCAGTTCCTTCTCTGCTATGAATAGCAACTTTCATCATGAAGCAAGCTTCATATGAAGCAAGGCCTTCAGAGTTGTCTTGGATCATTGTATTGTTAAGAATAGTTATGTCTTTTACAGCTGATTGAAAATCTTACAATACTTGTTACTTTTGTACAGAGTACATTTCACTTTGCATCATTTCATATAAGTCTTTATAGGTTTTTCTGAGAGCATCCTGCTAATCATTTCTTATAGCACAATAGTATTCCTTCATAAGCACATACCACAATTTATTCAACCATACCCCAATTGATGGGCACTCCCTCAGCTGCTATTTTTTTTTGAACATAAAAGAGTTGAATTGTATATTGTTTGCTTCTAGTTTTTTCAGATTTCCTTTTTTAAAATTAACAAACATTAAACACAAAAGAAGAAAACAGAAGAGTGAGATTGTGAACTTATGTTTCATAGTTTTTTATAATGTGTATTAAATTTAACTATGATAGTTAAAAAATTACCCTTCTTATCTATATATCCCTTTTGAACTTCTGTACCCTTTGTAGTTTTAAAAAATGTTTCATTGATACTTCTGTTTTTGCATCTGATATTATTTAGACTCTCATCCTCCCATAGAAACCTTTCCTTTTAGGAATAACTATCGTCAAGAGAAAGAAATTATCACCACATTGTTCATATTTGAAAATAGTTATTTTATTCTGCAACTCTAGTGCATGGCTATTCAGCCAAAAGGATAGTAGACCTGCCTCATTATCAGGTTTCTTATGTCATACTTAGTTGGTCACTGAGCATCAGTTTTGAAATGTTTCAAAATTGTTTACTTTTACATTTTTTGTGGTCATTGAGTAAATCGTTCTTCTGCTTTGGCTCACTTTTACAGAACTCATATTTACAGAAGTCATATTAGTATGCCTAGGTTTCTGTGAATCTTATTATATTTGTAATTTATTACATTCATTTGCCACAATGTCAAGTTGATGGGCATTCATTTGTTTCTTATTATTCTCTTTTCTACTCTGAAGAATACTGATATAAATATTGTATCAATTATAAATGTTATATCAATATAAATATACTTCTTTGACCTCCTTGGAGTATAAACATAGTATTGCTACTACTGGGTAAAATGGTATGTACAGTTAGTGACTTTTTGGATAATAATAATAGCTTGTATTTACTTAGTTCTTTAAATTATGTAACACTTTACAAATGTTACCTTATTTTGTCCTCACAACAACCCAGCATGGTAAGAGTTATTGTTAATCTCCATTTTGCAGATGAGCAAACTGTGATTAGCTAGCCAGTGCCTAAAGTTAGATTTGAACTTACTTTTGACTCTAGGCCCAATATTCTGTCCATTGTACAACCTAGCTGGGATTTCAGATTGCTTTCTAGAATAGTTGGAGTAATTTACAATTCCCTCAGTAGTTCATTAATGTCTCTGTCCTTTTATAACTCCTCTAGCAATTGCAATTTTCATTTTTTGTCACCTTTTTCAATTTGATGGGTGTGAGGGAGGACCTCATATTTATTTACTTCTAATTAAGCTATACTAAAAACCATATTATCTACCAGCTCTGCTCTACCAAATGGTTTAATTATCAGTGGAGAGGGAGGCCTTGACTCAGACATTCCCATTTGATACTGTTTAATATAAACAGCTCAGGTACCATCTTTTCTGTGAAGTCTTTCCTGATGGCTTCTCCCCTTTCAATCACCTTGTGTCTATTTTGTACATTTAAAAAAATTGTTTTATGGACTGCTCTACCAAACAAAAACTTTTGGTTTTATTCTAGTATCTTCAGCCCTTAACACAGTGCAGAGTAGGCATTTAATAAATGTTTATTAATTGATTGTGGGTCACTTACAATTTTGAATCTCTTGAGATAGCCTGGTATTCCATGATTCATAATTATTTGCTATCATTTAGAGAACAAAGGTGAGTTTTTTAGATAAGAGAACATAAATTATTTATTGTCTTGAGCTATGGCTGGCTCTTATTTATAATCAACAGAAGAATAATTGTGACTAATATATCCGTGCCCCTTATCCATAACAAATGAGAGATCTACCCAAGTGCTTTGTTGAGGAGGAAGCTGATGGGTTTATATATAGCCAGTGTTCCAAGGGGTATAACTTTTCAAAAATGTTTTCTCTTTACCCATTTTGTTGCTTTGTTTGTCGAGTACTCTTGATTCCATACTTACATCTCTATCATGTCACTTTTTCTTCAAACAAATTAATGTCAACTTATTTCATATTCTGTATCCTATCTTTTCTGGATTTTATTATAGCTTCCTGATTTTTAGGGATGATGGTTCTTTTCCTTGACTCTATCTCTCACTTTCCCGTAATCTAGTCACAAGGGAAATAATGGAGCAGTGAAAGACACCTTCTGATAATCTTTATAAATGCAGCTGTTTTGAATGCTAGGACATTCTGTTTTCCCTAGGATGTAGATATTTATTTTGTAATAAATCAAGTTATGTCTTTTACAAGGAAGGTCAGAGTTCTCAGTATATAGTCATATCCAGTGGATATACCCAGTGGACAACATTTTCAGACCTTGTCTAAGATGTCAGTACCTTGTTCTGGCTTTGCTCCAATAGTTACTGAGGTCATTGTTACTAGATAGACTATCAAAATTGCTTTGCCAGGTGACTAGATGAGAAAAAAAGATTTGTAGCCTTGGACATGAGGAAATTAAATTTCTGAAAGCTAGATCTCTTATGAATAGATGTTAAAGACTGAGAGGAGTGTTAGGTAAGGCTTTATTTTTTCTTTTGAAACTCCTTCAAGGCCTTTAAAATGTATATCTGGTTCCAAAAATCAGATAGCTGTTAATAATAAACCTGGAATTGGACTATTTTATTTGGGCTGAACAGTTCAGTTCTTCATTATGGGAAAGATAAGGACTTTGTCTACCTTCTCCAGTGACAAGGACTCAAGAAAGGGATCAGCCCGTCTGGAGCACAGGGTGATTGCAGTCATGGGTCATACAGTCAGTCCTTAGCATTTTTGCAGTTATCTTTTGTGTCTTCAAATATGATTTTATGCTTATTTTCATATAGCAACCCATGTATATTTGTGGGTATAGATGATAGAGAAAAAAAATGAGAGGTGATGTGCAACCTCATATTCACAAAAAGGAAAGTATTATAGAAATGTTTGTGAATCCTCTCCAGAAAGTGCTAGATTCCCTCTCAAGTACTCAGTTGAGGAATTCAGAAAAGGAGAAAGAGTTAAGGTTGTGGGTAAATAAGCTGGTGGTCACCCCTACCTTTTGGCTTCATTCCTTCAGCCTAGTGAGGGGCCTTCTTCCCCTCCTGCTCATGTAACTAGGTCTGCCCTTTGAAACTCAGATTGAGAGCTGACATCCCAGACATGTGCATTTTTTTCAGGAACAGTTTAGCGGCAGAAAGGGAGATTAGAGATGGCAGGTGTTATTACTTTTCCCTTTTTTTCCTTAAAATCTCAGGATTCTTCTGACATAACTGCCCCGCCCCTCCTTTATATATTATTTCATAGTTACTGTGTTAGGAAAATTCATTATTAAAATGAAGATTCTGTTAGAATTATATGCAGAAAAGTATATGTTCAGCAATCTCTAGTGAAAGATAATTTTTGTGGTTGGGGGAACCTAACTTCCTATTCATGTTTTTGATTTTTCTACTTATGTTTTTTAGGTAAGTTATCCCAGCTAAAGTTGAGGATTAACAATATGTGATTAGGTAGATTCAGGTTATGACCAATTTGAATGCTTACTTAAGAGCTGATAGGAAATTTTGAAAAAAAAAAAAAACCAATTGACTGAGTAGTTAAGATCAGTGTTATAAATTGATAAATGATATTTTTTGGGGGGGGAATAGAAGGGGCCCAATTTCTTTGATAAGATGAGATTCCTAATTGTGTCTGTATTCAAGGAAGAACTAGGATAGAGAGACATATTGTTTAGGAAATAAAATAAGAATGTAATCAGATAAAGTTTTAAATGATGTCACATTAGTGTTAAATTCTAGGCCCTCTGGTTCATTTTATTTTCAGTAATCTTTAATATAAGTATTATGTCTTAAGGGACACAAGCAGATATTTCCCCAGATCCCAAGTAATCAGTAATATGTCTGTTTTTCCTGAGCTCCTCTGATAATTGTCATATTTGATTTTTTTTGTCATCTTTGCTCATCTGGTGTTTGTGAGGTAAAATACTCAGGGTTGTTTCATTTTGCATTTTATTGATTATTATTAATTTGGAATATTTTTTAACATGACTTGATAGCTTGACTTTCTCACTGAAAACTACGCTTTTTTATCCCTTGGATTTTTATTTTGGGGGGAATAGTTTTTTTTTGTTTTTTAAACTATGTTTGAATCAGTTTCTTTTATATCTTGGTTCTACAATCTTCTCTGTTTCCTGTTTGGTTATGAATTCTTCCTTTATATATGATTCTAATAGATAATTTCTTCATTGCTTATTCAATTTCTTATGATATCTTTTATATCCAAGTTATATATTCATTTGAAATTTATCAGGATTTATGGTGTGAGACATTGATCTATGCCTAGTTTTGCCACACTGCTTTTCAGTTTTCCCAATAGTTTTTTGCCCAAATGGTAAATTTTTGACTTGGATCTTTGGAGTTATCAAACACCATTTTCTTTTTCTTCAGTATGCTGTTTACCTAATCTGTTATACTGATCAACTTTCTCCTTCCTCTCTTCCTTTCTCTGTCTCCCCTTTCTCCCCCTTTTCTTCTTCTTTTTTCCTTTTTTCCCACTCATCTTCCTCCTTTCTCGCCCTTAGGGATTCAAATAAGGCTCATTTAGGGATTCAAATAAGGCTCATTTAATCACTTTATCTTATATCAGGTAATTTAATTATTCATTTTTTCTGTTAATTGGGGCATTTAAAAATTTTTGTATGTATTCATTTCATCTTTTATTAGCATATCATTTCTCCTTTTTTTTTTCATTTTAATGTGAGTAGTTTTTCTCTTTAAAAAAATACTTAGTAGCTATTTTATTAGTTTCTTTTCTACCAAAAACTATCTTCTATAGTTATTATTTTTTCTCTATATATTTTTTTCTTTCATTTAAAAAATTAACTTCTTTGATTTTTCAGAATTTTTACTTTGGTGCTTGGTTTGGAGCGTTGATTTGTGGCTTTTAAAATTTTTCCATTTGCATGTTCAGTTTATTGATTTGTTTTATTCTTTTGTTGTGTGATATAAAATTTAGCTGCATCCCTTATTTTTTGCATATCATCTCATTATTGTCATTTTCTTTGAAGAAATTCTGTGTTCTTTCTATTATTTTTTTTGTTTCACCAAATTTATTTCATCTCCAGTGAAGTAATTATTTCTCAAAAGGTCCTTGAATATAATTTTTGTTGTGTTGTGGTCAAAAAGGGGGGGGATGTATTTAGTGTGTCTACTTTTCTTCATTTGTTTGTAAGGTTTTATGTCTCAATACATGATCAATTTTTATAATGGCATTATCTTTCTATTATTTTAGATTTTCCTTTCTAAATGGGTCATTGAACTGGTCATTTAAGATGTGGGTCAGTATTTAGTGTCAAAGAAAATCCAAAAGGTCACCCAGTTTGGATTAAAAAAACTTATTTACCAAGGAAAGATACCATTAATTTCACAAAACTTTGTATGTTTTTCTTTCTTTCATTATTTTGAGGAATATGTGCTTCCTGAAATCAAACAATTACATGCTTGCTTTTTTCCTTTTTAATTCATTGAGAAAAAGAAAATTCCTAGTGTTTTTAGAATCTGAGTCCTATGTTCAATAGCAGAAGCTTTTTTTTCTCTACACGTTTGTAAGATGCCTAAGCATTTCTCTGTTTTGTCTCGAATGGAAAGAGATTGCTAATTTAAAAAATTGACTTTGATTTCTAATTGTTACATAAAAATAGCATATTGTTCTACGATTCATCTAAATTGTATGAGATTGAATGCTGTCGCAGACAAGTTACTAAAAAATGTTGTATGGGAATGTATTGTTATTCTTTATGACATTGTCTTATATAATGCTCACTGGGCACTGCAATCTGTTGTCATTCAAAGAATCCTAGTATGGTGGCTCATCAAACTCTCAGTTTATTTTAGTCTTTCACGTATAATGACTGTCAAAATGGTACAAATAACATGCTTCTTTCTCTTAGGATTGGAAATTTCACTCTGAAACATTGAAAATTCATTGCTTATCTGTGAAGGTAGTACCTTCATATAATTTATTTGAAAATGAAAAATATGTTCATATCATTCATTATTTTAAAAGTATTTTTAATAAATTTTTCTCCAGTTACTAAAGATTTCTTTCTCCCTTACTAATGATCTCTCTTCCTACCTTCTTTCTACTAGAAGGGAAAAAAAAGAAAGCCCATGTAATAAATCATAATCCAGTGCCCATATTTTTCACATTCAGTATGCCATTCATTCTTTAAGATTATAGATTTACTGTTTAGGATAGTCAAACTGTATTGTTTTTTAATCAACAAATGGGATAATTTGTATTAAGTTTGATAGTATATATTGGTTCCTACATGAAGCAGCTAGAGGAGTCAGGAGGATTTGTGTTCAGATATGATCTGAGACACCTATTGTCTTTTCTGTGTGACCTTTTGCAAGTCACTAATCTTGTTTGCCACAATTCTTCATCTGTAAACTGAGCTGCAAAAGGAGGCAAACTACCTCAGTATCTTTCCCAAGAAAGCCCCAAATGGAGTCAAGAAGATTTGGACACAATTAATCAACAGAACAACATTGGGTTTAACAATTCTGCTTTCTAGTTTTATTCAGGCTAGCTCCAGGAATATGTGATTCCTGGGAATATGGGAAATGATTCCAATGAGATTTCCCAAGTGCTCTTATTTAAAGTGGAAAAGCTTTTCAGTTATCTTATGGGTTATATCCTCAACACTGCCTCATTCCTTACATTTTTTATTATCTGCTTTCTCTGTTCTCAAATGTTTTGATGGAGAAATGTATTGTTTTAATTTCCATTGTGTTTTGTTTCCTACAGAAGATTGTTCACTTGTATTTTCCTGTTGAATATTTTGTTTTTAGGAGGGTTTTTCACGTTAGAACTGTCATTATTAGTTCTCTTTCTAGTTTGTGACATAAATATAGGCCTAACGTATCTTGGTCAGTACCTATTGATCCATAAGATCCTGTGGGTTCATATTCTTTTCTTGGAAGGTACTTGTTTTAGTAGGTATATTGTCTTTTTTTTTTTTTTAATATTAAGGATAATTTTATTTTTAAAAAAATAAGAAACAGAACAAACACTTTTCATAGTCCTAGGTAATAGATGAATTCATCAACAACACATGATAAGGGTATTTACAAAAGATAAAGTGAATAATTTCCTTATTAAAAATTTAAAAGATTTTTTTTTTACCAAAAATATTGCATCTAGGATAAGAAAGGAATTAGTCAAAAAGGAGGAAATTAATCTTATTTCTAAGATAATAGTGTGTCAAAAGATTGAATATAAAATCACATTTCGGATGTATTGTTCAGTTTTGCTATAGTTGATTGTACATTATTCTTTCTTTTATGATGAATGACTGGGAAGAGGTAAAAAGGAAGGTTAAGAGGGATAGGGGAAAATTTAAGTTTTGTTAAAATAAAAGATAAAATTCTAAAAACTATTTAAAAGAATGTTTTAAATAATAGGATGGTTAAAAAGAATAATAAATAATAGCATTTTAGAACACAGTAAGGTTTGCAAAGCATTTCTTTTTTTTTTAAACATTTTTTAATTATAATTTTTATATATATAAAACATATGCATGGGTAATTTTTCAACATTGACCCTTGCAAAAACTTCTATTTCAACTTTTTCCCTCCTTCCTTCCACCCTCTCCTAGTAGGCATATTGTCTTGCAAAATAAATGAGTAATAGGATCTGTTTTTCTTTAGGATTTTCAGAGTTGTTTTTTTATCTTTCATTCCATTTCTTTGAAATATACTTGTTGGGCCATGCAGTGTAGTGAATAAGAGTACTAAGCTTGAAACCAGGTTGATTTCTGTTCAAATGTGACTTCAGACACTTAATAGCTGTGACACTGAACAAGTCACTTTAGCTCTATGTACTCAATTTCTTCATCTGTAAAATGGGGGTGATAATAGTATCTACAAAGCTGGGCACAGGATGTGGCATATGGTAGGAACCTTATTAAGTATTTCTTGATTGACTGATTTTTCTCTCTAAAATATTCCTCCTTGAGTACCATTCTTCTACGTGTTGTCTTATCTTGTTAGAATGTGAGCTTCTAGAGAACAGGGACTGTCTTACTTCTGGTTTGGATACCCAGTGTGGTTAACATAATAGCAAATGCTTATTAATTCTTTTTTTATTCATTCATTCAGTAAATGTTTCTTTTGATAGTTGACTAATTTTTTCATTCAGTAAATGTTTCTTTTGATAGTTGACTTTTTTTTCTATCCTGTTCAGTAGGTACATATTTCATGTTATATTCATTATTCAGTTAAATGCAGTAAACATTTACTAATTATTTGCTTACCAAATGCAAGGCATTCTGATTAGGTAATAAGTTCTACTCTAGAGTTATATTTAGAATTGTTATTTTTTTTTATGTCACTAATGTTCTCAGGGATGTTGTTGAGCATAATTCTGTATGACTGAACTCAATGAAGTCTTAAGCTCCTTCTCTACTCGAATAAATTTGGTAACTTTGTTGCCCAATAAAGCTGAATATCTGCTCAATTGTCCACATTGCAGATAATCTTTGCCTATGTGGATGACTGCCAAGAATTATCCGAGATCACTGACATGAAGAAAGCCCGTTTTTCCTTATAGTGAGATTCAGAAGAACATTTCCTTATTAACTTGATGATCTCACAGAGCTCACATACTATAGATATTATGGTGCTCTTAATTTTTATACAAAAGAGATTTGTGAAAAATTCATTTAGCATTAACCTTGTACTTAGCATTGTGGAGACTTTGTTAGAAGCCTGGAAAATAAAGCCTTTGTTGTTCTGAACTTACAGAGAATTTTAACTGTCAGAGCTCTGGTGGCGGTTCCAAGTTTTGATTAGAAAAACTGAAAATTGCAAAAATAAATTAAAGGGAAAGCTAAAAAATGTATGTATCTGACTTTTCTGGATTACCTAACAGTAATTTTTTTTTGAAACTATTTCAGACCATTCATCATTTGAAAAATTTAAGGAAAGGTCAGAGAAGATCTTCTGTTCTTGTGACTCACACTGAATTAATGCCTGACCAGATGGGAACCCATGAAGTTCAAAGACACATTTCTCATCATGCTAATGCACTGTGTCACTTTCATATTGCAGCAAGTATCAACCCTATCACAGGTAAAAAGTGACATCATATCTTTTATATACATTGGCATAATAGCTTTCTTTTAAAATAGTACTATGTAGGATATGGCACATTTCACATTTCTGCTTCTGGTTTTTGTGTTGCCTCTTAAAGACAACTTGAAGTTGAAGTACTTCTAATTTAAGATTGGTGCATATTATCTTAGGGTTTTATTTCTTAAATTAGGATGGTATAGTCTTTTGGGAAGCTGAAGTAAATCCTCAGGATGCTGTGGTTTTCAGAGCTTTAGCTTTCCACATGGCACACTTGTTGACTGATAAAACTTCTTCTTTTAATAGCTTTATTGCTTTTCATTTTTCTTGCTTCCTTTATTGTTAAAATTTTTCATCTAGTATCATAGTGATGAGAGTGGTAGTATTGCTTTTTCCTTAGAACCTATATTAAACCTATATTTAAATTTTATTTTATTTGGTTATTAACTCTTTATTTCTCTTCTATTCCTCTAAGAATTCACTCTCCCTCCTCCTGGTTTTTTAGTTTTTAAAAATATTTTTAAATATTTCACTTTATTGAAGAAATTTGGGTAAAGCAGACTTCTTCCTACTCTGATATATGTCTTTTTTTAGGAGGAGGAGCAGTCTAAATCATCATGGTGACTTTGATGGAGATTCCAATTTCAGGCCTAATTGTAGTGATAGAGAAACTTTCTTGGGTGTTAGATGAAAGTCTTGAGAAATTGTGGGGAAGTCAATGCTATTAGAAAGGCAAGATTTTTAATCTTATTTCCTCACTGAATGGAAGGGTAGTTTGACAAAGAAAGGGTTTTCTTAAAGAAAGGCTTCTAAAGCTTTAGGAGTGTTGCCAGCCCTTCTGACAGATTTGTGGCCCAGGAACCTTCATTACAGTTGCTGGGATTTTGTACCCAACAGTATTCCAAGATTCATTAACAGTCCCTTTCAATTTGTCCATCTATCTATAATTCAGTAAGTCCCTTACCCAGAATCAGCAACATAATGTTTTGGAAGTAATGTCAGCATTTATTAAGAATATTTAACGTTGCATACATACATATGTAAACATACATATGTTAGTTTGGTGTAGTAGAGAGGTAATAACTAATATTTATACAGCTTCAAAACTATTTTTGTGTATTGTCTCATTTTGATTGATATAACAACCCTGTTAGAAAGGTTTAATTACCATCTCCATTTTACGGACAAGGAAACTGAAGCTGATAGCAGCTAAATGACTTCCTATTAAGTCCTGAGGTTTTTTCCACCCAAGTCCATCATGCTTCATTGAGCCATTTGCTGCCTCATGAGTCTGGAGCCCTTTCCCCTTCTCTCCCTGCTCCACATACTTTGTGGTTATCACCCTAAAATATCCTGCCCATTTTTACTAAACTGAAGTACTCAGTAGAGAGTGGCTTGAAAATGGATTTGGTTTTATTATAGTGCATCTAACTTTTCAGAAGGGATTTATGAAGATGGTCATTGTGAGGATGTTTTCATTATGAATAGTACTTGTATTGTGCCTAGCTTTGCATGTCATAGCATCACTGACCCTGATGTCATGGTCCTCTTTGAAAAGGAAGCCTGGAAAATGAGGCTCATGTTGTTCTGAATCTTCTGAAAACTTTATCTGTGAAGGCCCAGTTGTTGGTGTTTTACCAAATATTGTTTTATTTTTCTTGTCTTAGCAGTGTTAACATGACCTATGAGTCAGAACTTGGATGTATATTTGCTTCATGTAACTGGATATTTTATTGGTATTTGGTAAAATGATGCTCTGCCTGTCTTTTATGCACTTCTAAAACCTAGAAACGTCTTGCTGGTGAGATTGGTGACTTAAAAAAATTAATATTTAGTGTGCAATTTGAGATTTTAACTAAATTAATTTTAAAATGCACACACACACACACACACACACACACACACACAGTGTGAACCTTTTCAGATAATCCATTACAATTAACTCAAAGGAGAAAATTTGCTTTTTGTTGGAAAATTTATATTTTCTTTGAAATTTACTATTTAATGTGTGACTTAGATGATTAATTTTCAAAATTATGCTTACCATTATATTAAATGAAGCCCTATATCACTAGTTTAAACAACAACCAACTTACAGTAATTATTTACTCAACTTATCTTTATAATTCACAGTTCTTTCTCATTTAGATATGGGACATTCATAGTTTTTAAAAAATGAAATGTATATTTAAATCTCACATTTATTTTCACAGATATTCCATCAGTTCTAGCTGGAACAGCATTTAACTTTGATGAAGGAAATGGGGGGTTTGTGGTTCATTGGCTAAACAACAAAGAGTTCCATTTTACATCCTCTACTGAAATATTTATGCAGCAGTTAAGAAGGCTTTCTGATCTGCAAGTAGAACATGAAAATGATTATGGAGATAGAGATGAGGAGGAACTGCAAGAAGAGAGAGAGAGGGGCTTACATATGAAGCTAGATCATGGTTGGTATCCTTTGTTCTAATTTTTTTTGGTAGTATTAAGATTGCTAGTAGTTTATATTGCATGAAAATGCTAAATGAACAAAAAATGTGTACTTGGAACTAACAGTGAATTTTAATTCTTTTAAAATTATTTTAGTAATTTTGGAAGTCATGTATTGTCTTGTGAAATGATTACTATTGGTGGTATCTTAAGTGAAATAATTAGTGTTAGTGGAAATAGCCCATTTATCATGCTAAAAGTGTATATAGAATGGTATTGCTATTTCCTTATTTCCAAATTATAACCAAGATGAAGAATATTTGAGATAGTGATCTTTTTTATAGTATAATATTTCCTCTTTGGTTGATATCAGAGTTATGTTGTGTACTTTTTTATTTCTTTGTGTTCAGAATTATCCTTGGATAGAGAATCTGAAACAGGAACAGGATCATCAGAACATGAAGATGGAGAACGAGAGGGGAGTCCTAGAAGTCACACGCGAGCCAGTATGCCTATGCCACTTCCTACAGTCTTATTAGATCGGAAAATTGAAACGCTGCTTACTGAATGGAACAGGAATCCAGATATGCTTTTTACAATCCACCCCATTGATGGTACTTTTTTGGTGTGGCATGTAAAGTATTTGGATGAATACAACCCAGGAATATTTAGACAAGTTCAGGTATATTTTTCCAAAGAAGCAAATATTGTATTTCTTTTAAAAATAATAAACCCCTAAAATTTGTATAAACTGTTGTTCAGAATTAACAAAATATTTCATTTGTAGCCATTTACTTGCTGTCCAAACTCCATAAACAAGAACATATTATTGTCTTGATTTTCCTAACTACCTAAAGGTATACATTGGCTCACATAAAATAAAACTAGATAAGCCCCAACCATTTTTTCTTCTTTTTGTTTTTACTTTGGAATACTTTTGTGTAAATAATTTTGAAATTGCATATCCGATTAGCTGGTAATTTTCAACTCTTCAAATAAAATAAACCATTCTAAAAGCCTCATTCTTGAGAAGCCAGAAAACTGTATATCTGACACTAGCTTAAGCAGATATTTTCCTTCTTCCCCTAACAAGATTACAACTAGTTTTTGACTGGATTAATTTGTTTTTGGAAGGAGTAAACTTCATGCTTTGCTTGCTGAGCTGTAAATGGAGATGCTGATAATTTCTGAGTAACTGACAATTTTTGTCAAAGGAATATTGTGAAAGACCAATTTTGGAACTCATGAAAATAGTAAAATATTTTTATTGTCTTGGCACACAATTTCAACTTTGTTAGGAACCTCAGAGACTATATATAGTCCACCTAGGAAACACCAAGGCTCTGCTATATTTCCAACAAAAGTTTTTCTGCTTCAACTTGCAACTATTACAGAAGGAGAACCCACCAATTCTGAAAACATTCCCCTTCACTTTTAGACAGTCTATTTTTCCATTAACTTTAATTTTTGCTTTTTAGAAGCTTCTTTACATTGCTTTTGGTGGCAAGCAGAAGCAGTTTAATTCCTCCAAGTACTTAAATTTTTCTTTCATGTCTTTTTTAAATCTTAAGGCAGAACATGTCCATTTTCTTTGATGGATCTTTTGTTAGCATATTTTCCCTTTCTTTTGGGATGTGCCTTCTTCTGGATGTGTAGCAACTTGTTTATATCTTATATAAAATCTACCCAGTCAAGAACACAGTATTCCACATGTAGTCTTAAGTAGGAGAATGTATGGTGGAACCATTAAATCTTTTGTTCTGGACACTGTAACTCTCTTCAGATCATACTTGAGATGGTATTAAATTTATGAATTTTTATTTTCACTGTTGACAGGGATTAATTGAATAGTTTGCTAAAACCTTCAGGTCTTTTTCATAGGAAATGTTGACTGTCACATTCTATCTGCAGATCTTGTGGAGTTAGTTTTTTAAACTCACATGTAGAAACATTTATGCCTGTTTATTCAATTTTGTCTTATTCTTCCCTCTTCCCCTCATCTCTTTGTTCTATCTTGCCAGAATCTTTAGCTTTTCTTTCTCATCTAGTGTGTTAAGTTGTCTTCTAATGCACACTTATGACCAACATGCTATTTACATCTTCATTGGGATCATGTATAGAATTTTTGAACAACCCAGAACCAAGAATCATTTCCTAGAGTACTGTGCTAGAATTCTCCCTTCAAGTTGATGTCATCACTTTAATAGTTATTCTTTTGAGTCTTAAGTTTTCAGCCAATTCTGATTCTACATAATGGTACTATCATCCAGCCCATATACTTTCATCTTGTCTACAAGTCATCAGGAAGCACTTTGTTAGCTTCTTGGCCTAGATCTAATCAGACTGTACCTCTAGTGCTACTAAGATCTATTACTTTAGTTACTCTACCTAAAAAGGGAATGAGGTTAGTCTGGCATGATTCTTTTGGCTTAAGTCATGTTGGATTTTAGTGGTCTTTATCACTTACCTTTTTAAGAGTTCACAAACTATCCCTTTAAAAATGTATTTTGGAATTTTGCTTCTAATGGAAGTATTTACAAAGTGCCCACTTTGTGCCAGAAATTGAACTGGACATGTCTCAGTGACACTTCCCATTTGTTAATATTAGAGCATTTTCCCTCTCTATTCTTCATACTTTTGCCGTTCTTAAAAATCTTTTAAAAGTTTGGTGCCAGTGATTTAACAATCACATCTGCCATAGTGCTCTAAGATGTAATTCATCTGGACTTGGTGACTTGAACTTATTGAGGACAGTTATTTATTTTCTGTCTCCTTAGTTATCTTGGGTTTCTACTTCTGCTATCACCATTTTTTATTCTGTTCTTCACAGTCAAAAGATCATCCTCTTTAAAATAGAAAGCAGTGTCAAAATAAAGAGTTGAATTGTTCAGATTATTGCCATCCATCCAATAATCATTCTCCTGTCCAACCTGAATATGGTGTGTACCTTCAGTGCTACTTTGTGCTGAATTCTTCTCCTCATGAAATAATTCTGTTCTATTTCTTTGGAATGAGGTAAATATTTCCAGGACCTAATAAGTATTTCTCTTAGAATATTTGTTTACCTTATTTGTCATACTTAGTACATTTTTTAAAAAAGAATTTGAATCTCTGTTTTTTTATTTCTGGTTCTCCGTTTTGATATTGTTCTTCCTTATGATTTATTTCATCAGGTACTCTAGTTCACCCTTTTACCATTATTTTCTGCATTTAAATATAGTTACCTGAAATTATAGGTTTCATTGTTGGCTCTTTATTGACTATTGCCTCACATGATCTATTGGTTTATAATGGCTTTGTAATTATTTTTTTAAAGAAAGCATTTTATAGCTTGGTTATAATTGTGTTTTTTAGGTTTCATTTTCTTCTCGGATCCCTGTTGCATTTCCCTCTGGGGATGCCAGTTCTCTCAGCAAAAATATTATGATGTATGCTGCTAAAGATGTGACTAATATCCTGTGGCATCAGGAGAAAAGTACTGATGATGTTCTTGAATCCCAACCAAGCTCCAGACATGAGAGCATGAATGTGAACATTGCAGTTCCTGTAGTAATGATGGTCTCCAAACATGTTGATGGATCTTTAAATCAATGGGCAGTTACTTTTGCTGATAAATCTGCCTTTACTACTGTGCTAACTGTATCTCACAAGTTCAGATACTGTGGTCACCGTTTTCACCTCAATGATCTGGCTTGTCATTCAGTTTTGCCATTATTATTAACATCATCTCATCATAATGCTGTACTGACACCTGAATCAGATTGTCTTTGGGAATCAGATACAAAACTAAGTAGAGTCATGGATTCTGTAAAGCATATTAAAGGTTCATCTAAAGAACCCCTTAGAAATGCAGCTACTCGTACATTTCATGATCCAAATGCGATCTACAGTGAGCTAATTTTGTGGCGTGTAGACCCAATAGGACCTTTGTCATATACAGGGGGAGTTTCTGAATTGGCACGAATCAACTCTCTCCACACTTCTGCCTTTTCCAATGTAGCTTGGCTTCCAACTCTTATTCCCAGCTACTGTCTAGGTGAGTGCTATTTTAAAATATTTGTGTTTTAAGATGATTATAACTCAGAAGAGTTACAAGTCTATTTTTAAATAGGAATTTCTATGACACTTAAAATTGTACTTAATACTTTGAATAAAAGCTCTTTTAATAGTTAAGAAAATGATTTTTATTTGTTGCTTAGTATGAAAAGGATGCTATACCAATTACACAGATTTTAGGTGGTAGGAAAACTTTAAAAATGTATATATTTTTGACTATTCATTATTTCATTTAGTTTTTTAAAATGTATGTTTCTCATGAACCACTTTATGTTGTCATGTTATTTTTAATTGTTTTAGAATTGCTTATGTTTGTCTAATATTAATCTAAAGTGTGATATAATTATTTGAAAAGAGTTATACAGTAATATTTATCCTAAGAATTAAAAAAGAAACTATTTGATCATGTAAATGTCTAAAGACCCTGCCCTCCAAATCCTTCTTTTCAGGTACATACTGCAATTCTGCTAGTGCTTGCTTTGTGGCTTCTGATGGCAAAAAATTGAGATTATATCAAGCTGTTGTAGATGCCAGAAAGTTGCTTGATGAACTTTCAGATCCAGAATCCTCAGTAAGTTTTCATTATTTTGGTGGAGAGGGGCTGGATAGTGGGTATGTAGATTTCATATTCATATGTTCTAAAATTCTTCCTTCGTTTACTCTGTATTTGAATGACTATCTTTCACTTGCTTTGTTCTTTCTAAACATGTGTCAAAATTCATTATTTCGATGTCCATCAAAGGCAACAAGGGACATTTAAAGAAATAATATTCAAACATAACATTTATTCAACATTCATTTCATCTACAGTGTACTGTGCTACTTGATGAAGGAAAGGCGAGACAAAATGTCACAGTTCCTTCTTTCAAGATGCTTATACAAAGTAGATGTAGACTTAAATAAATATTATAGATATTTTAAATGCAGGAGGACAGAGGAAATTGGTTCTTTCTCCAGAGTACTATGATTTATGTCTCAGATATTACTCTCATCATTTTTAAGCTTTTTTATTTTGCTAAATATTCACCAAACTGTAATCATGCTTTTTTTTGTTAGTTCTTCATATTTTAGAAACAATCCTGTGAGATAGGTATTGTTATTCCTATTTTGTAGATAAGGAAATTTAAGTCTCTGGTCCTGGTAAAGTAATATTCCCAGGGTTATAAAACAAGTATCTTGAAAGTGTTATTTGAACCCAGATCTCAAGGTTCCAAATCAGATTCTTGGAGCTTACATGATGAGCCATTGCTTCTGTGTTATCACCAAAATCTGCCTTTGTTCATTCCTTGTAGCATCCTCTCCATCTCTTTTTATAAACAAACCTTTTTGCATAGCTTTTGGATTTGAAACTAGGAAAGCTACACTTTATTAGTAGTTCTACTCATTCATATATAGTTCAGTTCATTTCAACAAACATTTATTTTCTGCCTATTTTGTTCTTTGTCTGCTGTACCAAGTACAGAGGGGAATACAGTGCTTGGTACATAATAAGCACTTAATAAATGCTTGTTGACTGATAGGAGTGACACAAAAGTTAATATGGGGACCAAGAAGATACCTCTTGCTTTATATGTCAAAACAGTAAAATATAATGCTTATTGCTGATTTATTAAAGGATTATTATGGAAAAGTCAAATATTTTTTGGTTCTATTAATGAGAATGTTATAAATTGTATTACTATTACTAAGGGGTAGTGACTTTCTTGCACAATCATTATTATTCAGTAAATAGATAGTAAATGCTTATTATGTGTAAGATAATTGGATTATCACTATCAATAACAACAACAATAACAATGAACTTTTAATCAATTTCATCTCATTTCAGAAACTTATTGGAGAAGTGTTTAACATTGTGAGCCAGCAGTCTACTGCTCGACCTGGATGCATTATTGAGCTTGATGCAATAACTAACCAAGTAAATAAATGCTAATGAAATGATGGTCTAAATATACTTTAAAATGATTTCTGTAACTATTATTGAATTTTTACCTGCACAGCAATCTTCTTTTATCCCATGTCCTGTCAAAGTCTAGTAAACACCATAGTCTATGAATCCATGAGTGATTAAGGAATTGGGCTGGTACTGTGAGACCATTGCTTATTGTCGAGGAGATTGGCTTCTGGGAGTAGAGTAGCTATGATCCTTGTCCTTTTGCATTTAGCTGCATTTAGGCTCAAATTGCATAGTCTTTCTTATGGAAAGGAAACTAATTTAAGGAGCATTTTCAACTTAGTGGGAAGAACCTTTACCTTTATAGTGTTTCTATTGGCCTTTATTATTTCTACAAGGATTTCCTTTACAAAATGTAGAGTCAGACAGAACTCCACAGGAATTCCTCCACAGGAGGAACTGGAAAATTTAATTGTACCTTGTACCTTCTTCTACCCCCCCTCCCTTTTTTTTTTGCAAATATGTGAGAATGATTTTCTAAAGGAAGAATCATCACTGTTATCTACTAAATTAGCTTAAACATTCTTGACTGTACTATCTTAAAAAGTTTTTGGCCTCATTTTATTTATCTTTTATCATATGATCTACCTATCTTAATATAATAATAATAATTAATATTTATATAGCCATCTTTTATGCTAAATATTTTAGACTTTTTTTTTTCATTTGATCCTCAAAGCTATCCTAGGAGGTAAAAAGAAAAATAATAATAGCTACCATTTATATAGGATTTACTATGTGATAGGCACTCTACTTGACAAATATTATTTCATTTAATCTTCACAATAACCCTGCAAGATTGATATGATTGTTACCTCCATTTTATAGATAAGGAAACTGAGGCAATTAGAGCTTACATGATTTTCCCAGTTTCTGGGACTGGATTTAAGTTTTCCCAACTTCTCTAGTTATCGGTCTGTAATATCAGGGTAGTGTCAATGACGATTACAAGAGAATTCCTTTTTTCCCCCCTGAGGCAATTGGGGTTAAGTGACTTACCCAGGGTCACACAGTTAGGAAGGGTTAAGTGTCTGAGGTCAGATTTGAACTCAGATCCTCCTCACTAAAGGGCTGGTGCTCTATCCATTGCGTCACCTTGCTGCCCTGAGAATTCTTTTTATTCTGCTCTTAAAGAACTCTTCTTGTCTATATTGGAA
The DNA here is from genome assembly GCF_902635505.1 of Sarcophilus harrisii. Taxonomy (NCBI): domain Eukaryota; kingdom Metazoa; phylum Chordata; class Mammalia; order Dasyuromorphia; family Dasyuridae; genus Sarcophilus; species Sarcophilus harrisii. The sequence continues at coordinate 503,295,754 of NC_045427.1, read as the reverse complement.
TTCAGGTGAAGTAAAGGATGAAAAGAGAGATGACTTTCTTGTTTTCCAACTTTTGCCAGCTAGTAACCCCTCCTTTTTGTCACCAACAATCTCGCTGTCCTCTCAAAAAGGGTTGGGGTGAGTTCAATGGTTAGAAATAATATCTCACACATTTTTTTTTTTAAATAAAGTAACAAAGTAAAAAATTCCTATGCATATTGTCAGGGGATAAATGTCTCATTTGTCTCCTATAACTGTAGGCTTAGCTCAGGGGATCCTATACTTGTAAACAGAGTTTGAATGTCAGGTTAAAGTCCATAAAGATGTCCTCCACCAAATGTCCTAGGGAAGAGTAACCTTATGAAGATAGATCTTTCCATCTTAGATATAGCCCTGCTAAAATCCAAGGCCTCATTTGCACATTCTCTGAATTTGGGGGAAATTTGACTAAGTTAGGGAAATATTGATATACTTGGCGCTGAAAGAGCACCTTTATTCTTCTTTACCTTATGCAAACTTTCAAGATTTAGAGATATTTCAGCATTCTTGGTTAACTTAATCCATTATCTCAGATGCCCCAGGATATATTCCTACATCTTTCCATTGGAGAATAGCAATCCATTATTTTGGGAGGAACAACTCAAAATCAGAGAACCTAGAACACAAAAGAGTTTTTCAGATTTGTACTTAATATGGAGTGGATTGCCATTTTCTTCCTTGACACGTTTTATAGATGATCCTTGATAGCCATTGGTTCTTTTACTTCACAAGATGCCTTTTGTCTCCTCATTCTTAAAAGATCCACCACCAAATGAAGTTCACTGTTCCCCTGGTAAACTGATCTTTGGTGTGCTATATAAATTGTGGCCAGGCCAAGCATCCTTTACTTTTCTTAGCCAACCTGAGAGCAGAGCATGAGGTATTATAAGACTTCTAAAGCTTTTAGGCCTATAGTTTAAGACTTAGTCATCAGGTAATTAGGTTTGTGACTAGAAATCCCATCAGGTTCTCTGCAATGAAGCAACCAAAGGGAACTGATTGTGCTTGTGTAGCAGTCAGTGGTGGAGAGCTATGTAGGCCTTCTTTCTACCCTTGAAAGACTAAACCCAAAGACCCTTCTAAACCTAGCTCAAGAAGTAACAAATAGGATTCTCGTTTGAGTCACAAGAAATGTTTTGTATTCCAAGTGAGAAATATGGAGATGACTGGAGATCCTAGATGCCATATTTAACATTGTCTAGAAAGTAAGTGCTGGAAAGGGACCTGACTTAACTCCTTCATTTTACAAATAAGAAAACTGCAATCAAGAGATTGTGATTTGTCCAAGAAAACAGAGTTAGTAGTAAATGGCAGAACTAGAATCTGAAAGTCAAGACCGATGCAATGATTTCCCAAATTGGAAATACTTATTTGGCAAAGGAGTGGAGAACATTTTGTGCAAAACCAAAAAAAAATTCCCCTCCCTCAAACAAAAAACAAAACCATTAGGATCTTGGTTCTTTTACTTACCCTTCAGCCAAGCACTGCTGTGCCTCATCATTTGACTAAGGTACCTTAGACATATATAGCCATTTCCCCCCTAATAACATGAAGGAAACTGTGTCAACAGAACTCATGACCTGGAACTAAATGGGACTGGAGGCAATGAGTCTCAAATTACTAATAATCAAAAAGGTCAAAAAAGCTCTTATTTCATTATCTGTTCTCAGCTGAGTGGAAGTACAGAAACAGGTACATAGAACTGCTTTCCCTTTAGTCTAGTCACAAGTTGGGCTGGCTTTGGCCTCAGTATCTTTTTAATAGAACTAAAGGGGTTCAAAATTTCCTAAATCCTTTGAGAGACTCTAGAAAACAAAGTTCTTTATCCTTTTAGTTTTATGTTTAACAAATCAGCAAGTTAGGAGGCAAACATTCACCCCTTCATGAAAAAAATTGAAATCTAGTATTGAACTATTTATTAACTGTCCCTGGACAAAAGCACTGTATTTAATTAGCAAAGTGGACAGTGCAACAGAATGTGTTTAGATCTCTCAGGATCACTATAGACCCTCATTAATGATTCTTGAATTGCCAAGGACTACTTACAATATGGTCAGTAATTGAGAGATATCAGAAATAGGTCTTTACTTCTAAAGGAAATGATGTGCTGCCCTGTCTCTCTGTCTTAGAAATCTTTAAACTCTTAGGTTTCATTTAGCCTGCCATTTTGAGATATAGCTTTTTTTCCCTCCTGATGGAGAAATTTGTCAAACATTTCAATATATATAGAATTTTCCTTTCAAAGTAAGAGATGATTTGATATCTAAAGTCTTAATTTATCCCTAGTTAGTAGAAAGCCTATGTCTCGTGTGTGTGTGAGTGTTTTTGCAGAGGAGGAAAGATAGGTATAAAGTACAAAAATACTAACTTTTCCTTTCTTTTTGGTACTCATAGTGTGGCTCAAATACACAGTTACTTCATGTTTTTCAAGAAGATTTCATTATAGGATATAAACCACTTAAGATGGAAACAGAGCAGAAGGAAACAGAGATATTTTTCCAACCATCTCAAGGTACCTTCAAATACATTTATTTATTTTTTGTGCAGTATGAGATGTAAGAGGTGTAAAGTATGAGAGGGAGAAGTTTAAAGTGTGAGCTAGATAAATGTGAATAAATTTCATTTTGAAAAAGAAGTTCACTATAGGTATGGCCTTCATAAAAGACTTGAAATCTCCAGTAATTTATGACACATGTGCTAAATAATTTGGTTAAGATGACCTTAATCTTGACCAATAATTAGATTTGTACCAGTATTGCCCCTCTATCAAGGAAAATAATATTTTTTTAAGTAAAAATAAAATAAAATTAAAAATAAACTTTTTTGAAATAAAATAGCAAATAAATTTTACAAAATAAAATAAAACAAAGCATGGAGGTGTGGAGAGACTATTATTTACAGAGACAAAAGTTCCCAGATCTTGTCTCCCTCCTAAGTTTTTAGGTTTTTACTTTGGGTATATTCAGTTTAATATAGCAGCATTTATTTAGTGTCTGTGTATGTATGTATGTATGTATGAGGTATTTGTATACAAAGATAAAAATGCTATTGTCTTTGTCCCAGATGACAATTCCTTTCATTTGTATAGTACTTTAAGATTTACACAATACTGAGAAGTCTATCTGAAACAAATTAATATAAGTATTATCCTCATTTTGTGGAGGTCTTCTCAGTTTACATTTTAAATCTTTTTCACATTTGTTTCTTTATTTCACTCACTGAACTATTCTAAAAGCCTATTTATTATGCTGTCTCTAGCTTCTTTCCATTCTAATTCTTCCCTTACCTGTCTGCTAGAATAATCTTTCCTAATAGCAGGTTTGACTTTTTTCACTCTCCAAAGACTTTAATAAAGGAAGGTATTGCATTTTAGATAAAATGTGGATTCAACCTGGTGTTTAAGGATTTTATAGGCTGCATTTTTATGGGAGATAACATGGAGTAGTTATTAGAAAGCTAGACTTTGGACTCAGAAAGGAAATGGGTTTCAAATCATGGCTCAGACACTTTTACCTTCCTTTGCCTCCATTTCCTCCCTGAGAGGATTGGGCATCAGGGCCTCTAAGGTCCTTTCCTCTAAATATATGGTCCTACTTTTCCTAAGGCTTATTTCACATTATTCCTCTTTATAAACTTTTCCATTATAGGCAGACTTGATTTCTAGCTGTTCCTCAATTTTATTTTGCTATCTCCTGATTCTCTTTATTCTCACAGCTTAGCATGCACATTCCTTAATTTGTCATTGACACACTCCCTTCCCGTCATTTCTTATTAAGATTTTTTTGGAGGCTCATCTTCAATATCATCTCCTCCATAAAGACTTCTTTGATTTATGCCTCTTCAGATTTTCTAGACTAGGTTTCATTTGTTCCCTTCACATTCCTTGTTTTATTCATTATATTAATTTCTGTACCTATTGTATTCTTGAGACTATATCATTTTTCATCTTTGTATCCTTTGTGCCAAATGTGGTACCTTGCACATAATAAATAGGTACTTCAGAGATGTTTATGGATTTATTAATTTGAATGATATTTTATCTCATGTCAGATGTACTTGGCCAAGATTTGAACCAATGTTTTTTATCCACCTTCCTATTTGATAATCATTCTTTTTTTTAAAATTTTATTATATTATAACTTTTTATTTACAAGATATATGCATGGGTATTTTTTCAGCATTGACAATTGCAAAACCTTTTGTTCCAACTTTTCCCCTCCTTCCCCCCATCCCTTCCCCCAGATGGCAGGTTGACCAATACATGTTAAATATGTTTAACTTATACTTATAAGTTAAATACAATATATGTATACATATCCAAACAGTTATTTTGCTGTACAAAAAGAATCAAACTTTGAAATAGTGTACAATTAGCCTGTGAAGGAAATCAAAAATGCAGGTGGACAAAAATAGAGGGATTGGGAATTCTATGTAGTCATCTCATAGTCATCTCCCAGAGTTCTTGCGCTTGGTGTAGCTGGTTCAGTTCATTACTGCTGGATTGGAACTGATTTGGTTCATCTCATTGTTGAAGGGGGCCATGTCCATCACAATTGATCATCATATAATATTGTTATTGAAGTAAATAATGATCTCCTGATCCTGCTCAGATAATCTTTCTTTTTGAAAAAGACTTTAATTTTTTGAGATTTAGTGAAATAAAAAGTTATATCAACAAATATTATTCTTTCATGAGATTACATCAGTTCGTTTTTAAAGATCCATTTATTGTCCTCTTAGGTATGTCACTGGTATTTATTTTTTAAATTTTGAAATCATACTAATGAAGCATCTTTTTACTTTGCTGATAGGATATCGTCCACCACCTTTTTCGGAAAAGTTCTTTCTTGTAGTAATTGAAAAAGACAGTAATAATTATTCTATTCTTCACATGTGGCATCTTCATCTTAAATCTGTACAAGCTTGTTTAGGTGAGTAATTATAATTCTAAAGGTACATCTTGTGAAATGAATTTATGTTATGACTGTACTTTGTCAGATAATTCTTTAATGCAGAAATCCTTAACTGGCATCCACGAACTTAAAAAAAAATCCTGATAATTACATTTTATTATAACTGGTGTCCTTTGTAATACTGTATATTTCATCCATTAAAAAATGTCATTTTGAGGAGCTTTTAGGTCTTTCCAGAGTGCCAAAGGGATTTGTAACATGAAAAAGTGTTGAGAATTTATGCATTAAAGATTCTAAGAGTTGTAAATTGAACAACTGAGTAGAGTCAAATTGTTTATAGCAAACTTTTAATTATGAAAATAAGAGATTGAATTCATTGATCAAAGAAATTAATCTGTGCTAAAAGAAAACCTTTCCATATATTTATAAAATTTTTAATGGAAATTTAATAGAAATAATACTATACTTTTTGAGATTATTCATGCATCATCTGTGCAATCAGTAAATGAATAATAGTTGTGGGTTTAAACTTTTAAAACAAGTTTGGTATACCTTATACTTAAATAGTTATTTCTACAAATATTAACAATGATTATTTACAGAACATCAGGATTATAGCATTAACAATTTTTATTCACTGTCAATGTCTATATAATATTAATTTTAAGATGGTGAAATCTATAACGAGGAGATCATAGAAAAAGACAAATATATTTTCTTTTGAATAGATCTTTCTTTGAGAGGCAAATTAAGAATTAACATAGAGACAGCTAGCTAGCTGATGCAGTGGATAGAGTACTGGCTCTAGAGTTAGGAGGACCTAAGTTCATTGTGACCTCAAATACTTAGCTTCATAACCTGGGCAAGTCACTTAACTCCAATTGGCCTTGCAAAAAACAAAACTACAAAAAATAAATCATGTAGCTATCACATTGAACTTAATTAATTCAATCAACCATTTCATTTTTGGCTTTGTATCCTCAGTACCTAACACAGTGCCTGGTTCATAGTAGGTGCTTGTTGTTAATTGTTGTAATGTGCTTGTTGGTTAATTGATTCATCTAGGAATTGAGTCTTAATTTCAACTATTAACAATTCAGAATTCTTTTTTTTTTAATTACTCAAAAAGGGGCAGTTACATATAGTAGAGACATGACCATATGGAGTCAGGAAGACTGGGCTTCATATTCTTTGTCTGATATTTACTAGCCCTGAAAAATTGGGAGAGTCAGTTAATCACTCTGCATCTTGTTTCTTCAGCTACTAAATGAAAGAAACAATATATATTTTACAGGTTATTATGAAATAATATATATCATCACATCAAGTCCACAGGCAATTTTATCAAGCATAATGTATGGGCCAGGTACCATATTAAATTTTGGGTTTAAGACAAGGCAAAAATAGTCCCTCCCTCCATAGACCTAACAATCTAATGGGAGAAACATGAAATTAAATATTTATAGTCTATATATGTATACACACAGACACACACATCCCTGTATATAATTGTCACAAAGGGAAGAAATTAGCATTAAGGAGGAGTAGGAAGACTTGTTTCAGAAGACAGACACTTAGGTGAGACTTGAAGAAATTAGGAAAACAAGAAATTATAGATAATGAAAGAGGGAATTCTGGAAATGGGAACAGCCAGTGAAAATTCAGTCAGGTCATAGACTGTCTTGTCCAAGAATAGCAAAGAAGCCAGTGTCCCTGGAGGGAAGTCAGGTATCAAAGTACTGGAGGAGTAGGAACAAGCCACAGGTTAAGAAGAGTTTTCAAAGCCAAGACAAAGGCTTTTATATTTGATTTTGGGGGTAATAGGGAGAGACTGGAGTTTTTTGAATAAGGCACTGATATAATTATATTTTTAATTTGATTGTTGAGTAGAGTGGGGTATGAGTCTTGAGCCAGAGAGTATAGTCAGAAGACAAGTTCATTTGTTCAGGCCTAAGATGATGAGAGAACCTGGACTAGACTAGTAATGGTGGCAGAGGAGAGAACTTACACAGATAGAGTTTACAGGACTTGGCAACAGATGAGATGGAGGTGGAGAGGGTGAGAGGAGAAGTCAGGGGTAACACCTAGATTGTAAACCAAAGGTGACTGGGAGAATGATAGTGGTTTTGATAACAAAGGAGAAGTTGTGAAGAAGGGGAGGGTTTGGGCAAGAGATATTGAGTTCACTTTTGTAAATGTTTAAGATGTCTGCAAAACATCCAGTTTGAGATGTCTAATAGGCATTTGGAGATATCAACAGAGAGGCGAGGGTTGGATAAATCTAAGAATCGTTTTCCTAGAGATGATAATTGTATCCATAGGAACCGATAAGATCACTAAATGAAATAGTTTAGCGCAGAGTTCCCAAGCTATGTTGATTCGTTGAACTCTTAGAGTTTCAATACTTCTTTATAGTGCTCCTAGACCAAAAGAGATACCTAACAGTTCTGTTTATTAAGCAGTTGGTTCCAAATCCTCAACACATTTGTGTCCTAACATCTTGGTAACTGTTTGAAAAAAAAATCATAATTTGAAAGAAAAAAATTGTCATTCTTTAAAAAACCCAACAATATATCTACCTTTTGGATATTACACAACTCTTCAAAACTTAGAGTTGAATGGGCTACTACTATCTCCACTGTTATTTCCTCTTTTACACGAATTTTTGATTAGTGTTTGCTTTTTATCATAGCAATTACTGAAAATTTAGCATTGCAAAAGGAATTCCTGAAAGTACAAGTAAATAAGAAAATTTCAAACATTGAAGAACATCATGTGGCACAACCTGATTTTGAAACTGTGAGCTAGTAGTAGTATCCTGAGCTAGTAGGTAGATGTCAAGTATTCTTGTGTGTTTTATAATGCAAAGTTTGGGACTTTGAGCATAGAAGAGAAGAGGGAAATAGTATGACCTGGATGAAGGTCATCAGGAATAATACCTAGAGAGGAGAGAACATCAAGGAGAACAGCATGATTGACAGTGTGTCAGTCTATAGAGAGTCTAGAGAGAGGATGGTAGAAAGGTCACTATATTTAGCAATTAAAAGATCACTGGTAATTTAACTGAAAGTAGTTTCAGGTGTACGATGATGATGGAAGCCAGACTAGAGGATTTACATAGTGAGATGGAAAAAGAAGTGGAGGCACTGAAGGTGTTGGAATCTATCAGGATAAAGTTAGGAATTGAAGGGGAAAGACTGAGCCAGGCACCAAGCTCATTGGGGAAAAAAGGGAAGGATCCTGATTGGAGATCAGTAGATAACAGGTACAGGAATATTGTTTGGGTGATAAGCATGATAATTGGTGAAGTTATGGGATGATGGATGAAAAGTCTGGAAGTTACAAGGGGAACAAGAAATAATTTAATTGTACCATCATGACCAGTCAGAGCAGTGTGGCTGGCTGTGGAAAGGAGTGGGCACTGATGGTAGGAATGAAGATACCATCAGTGCCAGAAAGGGTGGCCAGGTGTGTGCCATTAGTCTTAGTGTGAATATAAAATTGAAGCAAGGAAAAAGTTTAAGGTGAAAACAAATTTGTTATTTTGGTGATATCTGCTCAACGTAGAAAGTATGTAAAGTATCTGTGCAGAATTAAAAGCTGTGTAGTCAGTTATCATCATTAATGTTCATAATTCAATTTTGACCAGATTTGATCAAAGTTAAGAATTTAGAATTTTAAATCAGAGAACTTAATTTGTTTGATTACGTTTATGGTTGTATGTTATTTCATTTCTCCATTTTTTTAAAGAACAACATAATCACGTATCAGAAGTTGAGAATGCAATGAAGGCTATTAGTGATGTTTCATGTTGTAGAAGCTATATATCTATCTATATCTATATCTATATCTATATCTATATCTATATCTATATCTATATCTATATCTATATCTGTATCTATATCTATATATTTTTAAGGGTAGCCTTTGGTAGGCCTACTCTTCTTCCTCCCTACCTTCTGTCTGTGTCCCCTGCCTTATAGCCCAAACCTTTCTAGTTGATTTTTTTTCTTTTTGAAATGATACAAATCTTCTAATTCTGCCCGAATTCTCAGCATATTTGATTTTGGGCTTTGAAGCTTTATTAACTTCCCAGAGAGGAGGGAGATGAAGAGTCATGATTAGTGAGGCAGTGCAGTATAGTGGAAAGATCTTTAGATTTGGAGTCAGGAATCTGAATTTAAATCTTGCTTCTGCCATATAACTATCTGATCTTGGGCAAGTCATGTAACCTCCATGGGTCTCTAAGTCTTCTAGCTCTTTTCTTTATGATTTATGATCCTGTGATAGCACCTCAGTAGGAAAGGGATCCTCATTAAATATTAAAACACCAAGGTATCTGTCTAGTTAGTCTGTGGGAAAGATACAAAGATAAATGAGATATGATTCCTGCTTGTAAGGAGTTAATAGTCTATACTGTGTAAACTCCTTGAAGGTTTCTTTATGTTGATATCTGTGAATTGCCTAGATTATCAGGTTCACTGGATTTTTATTTTGGCACCTAAAAATAGCCTTAATGTTTATAATTTCAGTTATTATAGCTATAGTGAAGGATTCTTATTGTAGGATTTAGCAGAAGTTACCATCTGGGGAGACTTGATAGTGCAAAGGTCTGGAGGTAGAAAAAAAGATGATGGTGATTGGAGAGAGTGGATTGTAGTTAGGTCAGGCAACTAGATGCTTCCCTAAGTCACTAACTAAACTGTAATGGAGAGTTCTGTCCATGGTCACACCTCTTTTTTTTTTTTTTTGCCTTTTATGCTCTTAGAAAAATCCAGTCATGATAGCAGTGTTAGGAGGCCCAGGGGGAACCAACTTGTCACAATAATAAGTTTCCTGAAGCCATGTCAGAAAGTACTTCATTGGTTCTGGCTTACTCTGTTTTGATTACTTGCTGAGGATTTACTCCTTTAGGTTATCACACACATCTAAAAACATCTCAAGCTATAAAAAAGCACTGTATAAGAAAATCTGTATTCTACATTTTAGCTCAAAAGTCTTCAGAAAACTTATTTTAATAATTTTGGTAAAAAAAAATCTCTTTGCTAAACAGAAAACTCAGACTCAAGAAATTTTAACTCTCATTTTAAGAGTAAGATAAGATTTTAAAAGTAAGATTTTATGAGATATATTCTCATTTGTGTTTTTTTCTGATATTTATTCTAAAAGGAATAATAGTAAGAACATTCATGAAAGGATTTGGTCCTGCTTTCTTTGGGAAAGGCAAGGCATTGCAAGGCACAAAATCTTAATTGAACTTATATACCAGACACTCTACTAAGTGCTAAGGATACAAATAAAAGCAAAAAGAAAGACAATTTTTGCCTCAAGGGATTTATGTTCTAATGGGGGAGACAAAACTAAAGAAAACTGAAAAATTGGTGAGGGGCTAGGTTTGAACATAGGATATGTAGGAATGGATCTGTGTGAAACATGATATTAAAATCTGGAAAGTCATAATCATTGCTAAGAGAAGAATGACTATCCTGGATACTTCATCAAAATGGAGGCTTCTCAATGAATTCCTCAATAGAAAAGTATGAGCACGATGGACAGATGTCCCACTGTGACAAAGCTGCAAGGTTTTGATAGATGTTCCATGCTGAGGAGGTCCTAGACCTTGAGGAAATTATCATGATAAGATTTCAGTTGAGGTAGTGTTGACGTCTAGAAAATCTTCTGGAAATGAAAATTCTTATCTGGTTAATGATTTCAAGGGACATTGTTAGAATATTAATTCTAAATTTTTGCAATACAAAAGATAGGCTTTCATAAACAAGCTAGAAGAAACCAGAATAATTAGAACAACCACTGCAGCAGTAATAATGATAATGATGGTAATAATAATATCAGTTGTAAGGTTTGAAAATGAGCTTTTTATTTGAAAATGCAAAATTTATTCTGGTTTTTGTGTAAGATCAATGTTAGCAAATTCTATATTGTGTGACATTTATATTTTTGTTTGAAATCATCTGCAATTTCTTGGGTAAATTATTGAATTATAGGTTGTGTCAACTGGGAATAGACTGCATATCATTTATACCAATATTTTTATTATACAAATAAAGAAAATGAGTGATAGAGTACTTAAAAGTTGTATTTTAGGTTACAAATCTAGCTCATGGTCCAGCTGGATCTCATACCAAGTTACCTGATTCTAAGTTCTCATATTATTTCAACTGTTGTACATTTCAAAGAACTCTTGTTTTTTTGTCTTATGTTTCCACATTCCATATTAAGGTGTTAGGAGACCTGGGTTTTCTAGCTCTGTCAATGACTCTGTAAGTGTAATTCACAAAGTATTAATTTACCTTCTTTAACATAGCAGTAATAACTTCCATCTTATCCTTATGGAATCCTTTTTTCTTTCTCAAAGTGTATTTCCACTATTATAATTTTTTCTTATATATTTAATATTTTATTTTTCCCCAATTACATGTAAAAACATGTAAAAACAGTTTTAACATTTTTAAAATTTAATTTTGAGTTCCAAATTCTTAAGCTCTCTTGCCTCCCTTCATTGAGAAGACAAGCAAATTGAGAAAGGTTATGCTTGTGTAGTCATGTAAAACACATTTCCATATAAATCAGTCCGTGGAAGAAAACAGACAAAAATACCAAAAGAAAAATAAAGTAAAGAAAAAGTATATTTGATCTGCATTCAGGCTCCACCAGTTCTTTCTCTGGAGATGGACAGCAGTTTTTATCACAAATCCTATGGAGTTGTCTTGTATGATTGTATTGCTGAGAATAGCTGAGAGTAATAGCTAGTAGATCATCATAAAACATTGTTCTTACTGTGTGTGTTCTGCTCTTGGTTCTGCTCATTTCACTTTGCATCAGTTCTTATAAGTCTTTCAATGTTTTTTGAGAGCATCCTGTTCATCATTTCTTTTTTAAAAAGAAAATTACATTGCACATGTTTTTACTTGGAGAAAACAAAATACTTATGCTAAATAAGTATTTGTATAATTATTTAGTATATATATTTATATAAATAAATTTATTTTTCCCCATGTAAAAATGTATGCAAACATTTTTAACATTCATTTAAAAAACATTGAAATTTCAAATTCTCTCCCTTTTCTCCCTTTCCCCCCACCTTCTTGAAAAGGCAAGCAATTCTTTATGGGTTATACATATGTAACCTTGCAAAACATTTCCATAATAGTCATGTTGTGAAAGAAAAGATAGACCAAAAGAAAACTTCAAAAAGAAAATTTTAAAAATGTGCTCAATCTGTATTCAGACACTATCAATTCTTTCTCTGGGTATGAATAGCATTTTTCATTTTAAGTCCTTCACAGTTGTCTTGGATCATTGTATTTCTGTGAATAGCTAACTCATTCACAGGCGATTGTTTTAGAATATTGTTGTCATTTTGTGTACAATACATTTTACTTTGTGTCAGCTCATGGAAGTCTTTCCAGGTTTTTCTGAGAGTATCCTTCTCATTTCTTTTAATTGCACAATAGTATTGTATCATAAATTCATAATCACAGTTTGTTCAGCCATTCCTCAATTGATGAGCATCTCCTTGATTTCCAATACTTTGTCCCCAGAAAAGAGCTGCTATAAATATCTTTGTATATATTCCTTTTTTAAAATATTGCTTTTGGAATATAGACCTAGTAGTGTTATTGTGGGGTCAAAGGGTGTGCATGATTTTTTTTAGCCTTTTGGACATAATTCCAAATTCCACTACAGAATGATTGAATCATTTTATAATTCCATTAACTGTGCATTAATGTCTCATTTTCCCCACATTTTCTCCATCATATTTGTCATTTTCCTTTTTTTTCCTATTTACCAATCTAATAGGATAAAGTGGCATTTCAGAATTGTTTTAATGTGTGCATTTCTCCAATATTCATCCAATTAGAGCATTTTTTTTTCATATGATATAAATAGCTTTAATTACTTTATCTGGAAACTGTTCTTGTCTTTTGATGATTTATCAATTGGGGAACAGCTCTTATTTTTCTAAATTTGTCTCAGTTCTCTATATGTTTGAGAAATGAGGACTTTAAAATCAGGAAAAGTTGCTTCAAAATTTTTTTTTCACAGTTAATTGCTAACTGTATGTCCTTTCATCCTATCCTTCCCTCTCATTCTTCTATATTCATTTCACCCTCTCTCTCATCAAAAGTGTTCTACTTTTGACTACTCTTCCCACAGTCTGCTCTCCCTTTTCTCACTTCCTTCCCTCCCTTCCTCCCATCTCCCAATTCTCTTATACCCTTCCCCTCTTACTTTCCTGGAGGGTAAGATAGATTTCGGTACTCAGCTGAGAATATATGTTATTCCCTCTGTGCTTCTCATTATTTCTTTTTTTTTTAAATTAAAAATTTAAACATTTTTATTTAAAGTTTTGAGTTGCAAATTGTATTTCCCTTCTCCTCCTCTTCCACCTTCCTTTCCCTCCTTCTTCCTTGAGATATAGGTTATGCTTATGCAGTTATATAAAACATTTCCATATTAGCCATTTTGTATAAGAAGACTTGGATAAAAGAAAAAATAGAAAGTGAAAAATAGCATGCTTTTGTTTGTGGTCAAATAATATTAGTTCTTTTTCTGGAGGTGAATAATTAACTTCATTATTAGTCTTTTGGAATTGTCTTAGATCTTTGTATTACTGAGAATAGATAAGTCATTCACAATTCTTCTTTGAACAATATTGTTGTTATTATACATCTTTATTCAAACATTCCCTAGTTGTTGGACATCCCTTTAATTTCTAATTCTTTGCTATTAGAGATTTGCTATAAATATTTTTTATATATATGTTCTTTTTTTTTTTTTTTTTTTTTTTTTTTTTTTTTTTTTGTAAATCTTTTTTTGGGATTCATGCTTAGTAATGGTATTGTTATGTCAAAAGATATACATGATTTTATAACCCTGTGGGCATAGATGAGATCTTTTGATCATTTATCAATTGGGGAATGGCTCATTTTTTTTTTTTTTTTTTTTGAGATCTTTTTCAGGATGTGATCTCAGTAGATTCTTTTGATTTCTATTTTACCCACTGGTTCTAGAATTAACAAAGAAGTTTTCCTTGCTTTTTTTTCCTGAAAAATGATTTTAGACTCCTTTTTTGATTCTGACTCTCAGATAGTTCAATAATTCTTAAATTATCTCTTCTGGATCTGTTTCTAGGTCAATTGTTTTGTTCCCATTGTTCCCATTCCCATTTGTTCACATTTTCTTCTATATTTTTCATTCTTTTGATTTTGTTTGTTTTTATCTTATAAAATTATTAGTTTCCACTTGCCCACTTCTAACTTTTTTTTTAAATGATAGGTTGGTATTTTTTTATTGTAAGTTTATATATTTTTTAATATACATTGCTTTAGGAATCAGGTTGGTAGAGAAAAATCAGAGCAAAAGGGAAAAACCATGGGAGAGATTTAAAAAAAAAAACCCAGAAAAAAACAAGTGATCATATTGATTTACATTCAGTCTTCTTAGATCTTTTTATGCATGCAGATGGCATTTTTCTGTCCAAAGTCTATTGAGACTTCAGGTCACTGAACCTCTAAGAACTAAGTCTTTCATAATTAATTGATCATGCACATTCCTGCCCTTATTGTGTACAGTGTATTTCTGATTCTATTTGTTTTGCTCATCATCAGTTCATGTAAATCTTTCCAGGCCTTTCTATAATCAGTTTGTTCATCATTTTTTATACAACAATAATATTTCATTACCTTTATGTGCCACACTTCTAACTTTTAAGGAATTATTTTCTTCCATGAGTTTTTGTACCTTCTCATTTGGCCAGTTCTACTTTTCAAGGCATTCTTTTCATTGGATTTTTGTGCTTCTTTTACCATTTGGCCTATTCTGTTTTTTAAGGTGTTATTTTCTTTGTATTATTTTGTGCCTCCTTTACCAAGCTGTTGACTCTTTTAAAAATGATTTTTTTGTATCACTTTCATTTCTCTTCCCAATTTTCCCTCTGCCTCTCTTACTTGATTTAAAAAATCCGTTTTGAGTTCTTCTGTGGCCTGAGACCAATTCATATTTTTCTTTGAGGCTTTGGATGCAGGAATTTTGAGTTTGTTTTCCATTTTGTGTGTTTTAATATTTCTTGTTACCATAGTAACTTTTCTATGGTTTGTTCTTTTTCCACCTATTTCTTGACTTTTAACTGTATACTAAAGTGGGGCTCTACTTCCCAAGTGGAGAGGGCACTGCCCTAAGCTTCAGGTTTTTTGTGCAGCTATTTTCAGTGGTTATTCTGGGAATCTGTAAGTTTTCAATTCTTTCAAGGTATATGATCTAAGGAGAAGAGTGTTTACTACTCTCCAGTATTATGCATTCATTTGTGAGTAACCAGAAGCATTCTTTTCAACTGTAAATGTGATGAGGGTCCTCAGGCTCTGTTGTGTTAGTGCTCTTTCTTACCCTGGGCTGTGATCCAGATTCAAGCGTAGGCAATGCAATAGAGTACTATCCTTGGTGCCAGCAAAGGGATCCCTGTTAATCTCTTTTAGGTTCATCATCTTATCCCTTTACCATTTATGGGCAGAGAGGTCTGGAAGCCACCTCTGCTGCCACTGACTTAGTCACCCCAAGGCCTAATTGTGGTTTGGTAGGACCCTGTTTGTTTGTGTCTGTATTGGATTGTACTCTCTCACTCCTTGCTCCTCTCAGACCTTTCTTGTTAATCTTCTAAGTGGTCTTGGGCTGGAAAATTACTTCACTTTGTCTTTTTGTGGGTTCTGCGGCTCTAGAATTTGTTTGGAATCGTTATTTGAAGTTATTTGGAAGTGTGTAGGGGAGAGCTCAGACAAGTCCCTGCCTTTACTTTGTCATCTACCCATGTAATTTTTAATCTTTCTGTATTTATCACTTACAGAAAGGAGAACTTTAACTTTAGGGTCTTTTTTTATTTCAAAATTGTGTAGTTTTGTTGTTCTGTCTTGATACCATCCCTGTGAGGGCAGTAGGACTATTTAGAATATAAATTTAGGTTTGGAAGTAAACTTAAAAGATTACTTATCCCAATGCCATTATTTTTATAAAAAAAGAAACTGTCCTAGAGAAAAAGGAAAAAGCCCAGAATGATGAAGAACTTTCCACCTTGCCAAAGATCATACAAGAAGTAAGTAGCACAATTGAGATTTGAGTTCCTGATCCTCTGACACTCAATGCAGTGCCATGACTTCCTCCAGTGCTGTAATTTAAAAAAAGAAGGCAAGAAGAAAAGAAGAAAAAAGGGAAGTGATTGATGTGAGTATCAGGTTATTGAATCAAGATGGCAATTAAGAGATTCTATCTCTTGTAACTATCTGGAATAGTTGAAAGTCTCTGTTTTTCCAAAATACTTTAATTTAAAGGAGGTAGAGTGCCAAATGTTTCTGTGCTTCATATGTTTGGGTGAATCTAACTAATATATATATTTTTTTAATCCCTCAAAGCTAAAACTGAAATTTCTTCATCAGAGAATCTACTTACAGTGCCTGGGCAAAGGAACATAGATTCTTCTCCAGAAACTCCTCCTAGTATAAGTTCTATGCCACATTCTTCATCTATTGCTAATCTCCAGACTGCTAGTAAACTCATTCTGAGTTCTAGTCTTGTCTATAGTCAACCGCTTGACCTTCCAGATGGAGTTGAAGTAATTAGAGCAACACCTTCAGCAGGTATCTTAGCTTTTGTTACCTATTTTGCCTCATAATGGTTTTTGGTGATTTGAATGGAGTTATTTGTGTTTCTTTATGTATAATATGTTATATTGTTGCAAAGCTTTATAATGTATGAAAGAAGTATTTTCCTCTTGCCAGATAACATTTTCTACCTCTTAACTGTAATTTTCTAAAGTGAATTATATTAACTGAAACTAAATTGGTTAACATGGGAGCTTCTAACTTCATTTTAGTTTTTTACATTAGGATGATCATGATAATACAGGATAATATTTTTTGGTTTAAGAATGTGAACTAAATTTGTGTCTTCATGTCTGCTCTTTTGCCAGAGTAAGACTTTCACCTTAGAAATATGCAGTATACATAAATATGTTTTATTAGACAAATGACCTCTAATTAATCTGTTGTTGGTTAATGCCATTTAACAGTTACTAAATTCATCATAAGGAACCATCTCATTTTTCCCTGCCACAAAATATATGCCTCCTATACTTTTTTTTTTCTTGACTGAGGCAATTGGGGTTAAGTGACTTGTTTGAGATCACATAGCTAGGAAATATTAAGTGTTGGAGACCAGATTTGATCTCAGGTCCTCCTGACTTCAGGGCTGGTGCTCTATCCACTGTATAGCACCTAACTACCCCACTTCCTATACTTTTACTCCCGTAATCTCTCAGGTTATTGTCATTCTTGGTCCATTTCTCACTTGGTCTGTCTCTCTTTATCTAATTTCCTTGAATGTTAAATCTAATTTATTTTTACTTTTATTTCTCTTCAAAATTATATTTATTTTATGTATCTTTTTCTTTTTAATTTTTGAGTTCCAAATTATCTGTCCCTCCTACCTCCTCCACTACTCACTGAGAATACAAACAATACATGTGAAATCATACAAAATATATTTACA
Source organism: Sarcophilus harrisii (assembly GCF_902635505.1). Lineage (NCBI taxonomy): Eukaryota > Metazoa > Chordata > Mammalia > Dasyuromorphia > Dasyuridae > Sarcophilus > Sarcophilus harrisii. The sequence goes on along the minus strand of NC_045427.1, from coordinate 503,278,265 downwards.
TATTAGCCAAATTGCAAAAATAAAATGAGAAAATTATAATTCACTTGGTATTCATAGTTCCTCATTTATCTCTGGAGGTGGATAGTGGATAGCATTTTTTTTCATCATGATTCCCTTGGAATTATTTTGGATCAGTGTATTGATCAGAGTAGGCAAGATTTTCATAGTTGATTATCATTACAACATTGCGTTACTCTGCTCAATTATCTCCTGGTTCTTCTCACTTCACTTTGCCATAGTTTTATATAGGTCTTGCCATGATTTCCTGAAACTCTCTCTCCTCCTTCCCCTCTCTCTTTCCCTCTCCCCTAATCATGTCTTACAACGCAACAGTACTGTCATAAATCTATGCTACATTTTGTTCCCCTGTTGATAAACATCTCCTCAAATTCCAACTTATAAAAAAGTTTCTGTAAGTATTTTTGTACATTTAGGTTTTTTCATTTGGCTTAAATTAAACCTCTTTGAGGTACAGATTTAGTAGTAGTATTGCTCAAACAAAAGGATAGTCACTATTTTTATAATCTTTTGAGTATAGTTCCAGATTGCTCTCCAGGATGGTTGAATCAATTCACAACTCCACCAGCAGTACATTAGTATCCCTATTTTTCCCTCATTCTCTTTAGTGCTTGTTATTTTCCTTTTCTGTCATTTTAGACAATCTGATAATCTCTAATCAAAAACTATTTAGAACATTTGTTTCCATATGACTAGATAACTTTGTTTTTTTCTTCTGAAAATTTGTTTATATGCTTTGACTATTTAATCATTTAGAGAACAACTCTTATTTTTGTAAATTTGAATCAGTTCTCTATATGTTTGAGAAATGAGGCCTTTATTAGAGAAATTTATAAACAAATTTATGTTCATTGTTTATGATAACTTTTAGCTGTAGTTTCCCTGATTACCTCTTTTAATTAGGTCTTTTTTTTTTTTTTTTCTTTGTCTGAGGTTGTGATTCCCTTCCCCCTACCTTTTTTTTTCCTTTGGCTAAAGCCTAATAGTATTTGTTCCAGCCCTTTATTTTAACTCTTTGTTTAAGAAGATAATATTTTTAGATTGGCTTTAGGGCTAGATAGGTAGAGGATTAGGCAGAAGAAAGGGTATTACTAAATTAATGTTCAAGGGAGTTTTGGAATGGGGAAAAAATGTAGTTGAATCTTATGGGAATAAACCCACATATCTGCAAATGATTTATTGGTATACATTTTAGGATGGAGTGGGAGCTGGAATAGTCATACAGTAGTGTAGAGAACTGACTTTAAAGTCAGAGGACCTGGGTTCAGATCCTGCCGCTTTCATCACTTGTATGATCTTGAATCATTTTGAGTCTCAATTTCCTCATCTTTAAAAAGGGAGAGGTTAGAAGAGTTTGCTGCAAAGTGTATCTTTCAATTCTAAATCAATGATTTTATTTCCTGTGATTCTGTTTCTTCAGGTGTTTTTAACTAAAGTAGTCTAGAGTAGATTTGACCATAGGTCTAGGGTAAAGCAGTTTTTATTAAGAAGGTATTTGGGAAAGGAAATAATTTGATTTTGACAGTTTTAAAAATATTTTCCCCTCAATTACATGTAAAAACAATGTTTAACACTTTTTAAATAAGAGTTTAGAGTTCTCTCCCTCCCCCCATTCCCACCTCTGAAACAGCAAGCAATTTGTAGGCTATACATATTCAGTCATGTAAAACATTTCCATATTAGTCATATTGTGAAAGAAAATACAGATTAAAAAAACACACACACACAAAGAAATGAAATGAAAAATAGCATGCATACTTTGATCCCCATTCAGATTCCATCATGTCTTTTCCTGGAGATGGATAGTATTTTTCAGCTGTAAGTCCTTTGGAATTGTCTTGGATCATTGTATTATTAAAAATAACTGAGTTTGATGGTCATTTTTGCCTCATTATTCTTAAAATCTGTAAATGGTGGATTTGTTTTTCAGTGCCATATAAAATATATTCAAATGATTCTGAAAATTCCTATTTTTGAGAATAAATGACATTTCTATTTTTTATAGACTGATAGATCACTTTAACTGATATTAAAAAATGATTATGGGATACCAGTAGAGGGCACTGTGAAGCTATCATGTAAAAAATGTTGGCAATGACTTTAGAGTCACAAGTCAGAATTGACCGTGTGTGCTAATTTATGGTGTTAACTATTATGGCTTTTATTTTTCTTCTAGGCCATCTGAGTTCCTCTTCAATTTATCCTGTCTGCCTTGCACCTTACTTGGTGGTTACAACTTGTTCTGATAACCGAGTACGGTTTTGGAAATGTCATGTAGGAGAACAAAATGGTAGAACTAATGGGAAAGAAACCTATCATTGGAGAAAATGGCCTTTGATGAATGATGAAGGAGAAGATAGTAGTAGCACAGTGAGCATCGTAGGAAGACCAGTTGCTGTTAGTTGTTCCTATACAGGCCGGCTTGCAGTGGCCTACAAGCAGCCTATCCAACACAATGGCTTTGTTTCTAAAGAATTCTCTATGCATGTGTGTATATTCGAGTGTGAATCCACTGGGGGATCAGAATGGGTTTTAGAACAAACAGTTCATCTTGATGATTTAATTAAGGTTGGTAGTGTCCTTGATTCAAGGGTTAGTGTTGATAGTAATCTCTTTGTCTATAGTAAATCAGAAGCCATTTTGAGTAAAGACCGATATCTAATGCCTAACATCAAGCATTTAGTTCATTTGGACTGGGTTTCCAAAGAGGATGGCTCTCACATACTCACTGTGGGAGTTGGTGCTAACATCTTTATGTATGGGCGGCTTTCTGGGATTGTGACAGAGCAGACAAACAGCAAAGATGGCGTAGCCGTTATCACTTTGCCATTAGGTGGGAGTATCAAGCAAGGGATAAAGTCAAGGTGGGTTCTTCTAAGATCAATAGACTTGGTATCTTCTGTTGATGGCACACCTTCATTGCCAGTTTCTCTTTCTTGGGTAAGAGATGGTATACTGGTAGTGGGAATGGACTGTGAAATGCATGTTTATGCTCAATGGAAACATGCTGTCAAGTTTGGAGACAATGAAACTGGTACTCCTGCTGCTGAGGAATCTACAGGGGACCCTCCTGTGTCTTATAAATCTAGCATGGTCTCAAGGAAAAGTATAATCGAAGGGACAGTTATTACAGATGATGTGTTTGCTACACCGGCTGTTGTTCAAGATGGCGGCTTATTTGAAGCTGCCCATGTACTTTCTCCAACTCTTCCACAGTATCACCCAACCCAGTTATTGGAATTGATGGATTTAGGGAAAGTTCGCAGGGCTAAAGCCATCCTTTCTCATTTAGTTAAATGTATTGCAGGGGAAGTTGCAATAGTTAGAGATGCTGAGACTGGAGAAGGAGCTAAGCGGCATCTTTCTCGAACCATCAGTGTAAGTGGCAGTACTGCAAAGGATACAGTCACAATAGGCAAAGATGGTACTCGGGATTATACTGAGATTGATTCTATTCCTCCACTCCCATTGTATGCACTGCTTGCTGCGGATCAAGATACAACTTACAGAATTTCTGAAGAAAGTACTAAAATATCACAGGACTATGAAAATTCTACTAAGAGCACACAAGAAGACCAGTATTCAGATCTATTCCAGATTCAGGCCATAACAACAGATGATTTTCTTGACTTAGAGCTAGAAAAGAGAGAAAGCAAATCCAAAGTAATTAATCTTTCTCAGTATGGGCCAGCTTACTTTGGTCAAGAACATGCCAGTGTACTTTCAAGCCATCTTATGCACTCAAGTCTTCCAGGCCTTACCCGTTTGGAGCAGATGTTCCTTGTAGCTTTGGCTGATACTGTGGCTACCACTAGCACTGAACTTGATGAACATAGAGACAAGAGTCACTCAGGTTAGTATTTAAATATATATATATATATATATATATATATACATTTTTTAGTATTTCTATTAAATACTAAATCTTAACCATTAGAAATATATACTTAGGAAATGCAAATAAAATACTGAATTGTATATTCCAATTTTAGTATTTTAACATCATTAATGAATTTACTGTTATGAATAAAGTTAAAATTTAATTAGTGGAAGAGGCAGCCTTGGTATAATTATCAAGAATTTTGAATAAAGAAGATTTTGAACTCTGACATACTGGCTTTGTGACTCTAGACAAGTGGCCCAGGATAAAACTCTGTAATTTTCTAAGGTCAAATATTAATCTTTTTAGTACAGGAGTTAATTAGTCTGGTTCCTCCAGAAAGAAACCAACAAATTCAAGCTTCATCAGGAGTCATGACTGAAGTGTCTCTGTTTTCTAGTTTATCTTGAGTCTTTAACCAGAATGTTGAAAAATCTGTTTTTTATATATACTATGACGTGTTTTTAATATTAAGACTGAATAGTTTTGGTTCAGTGATTATCCTCTAAAATGATGCTGATCTTTGATTAGAAATTGCATTAAAAAAGTATTGTATGAAGGAGTATTTTGACAAATATACACAGTTTATGATTCATAGATCTTCAAGGACTAACTGTACTCTCTTCCCATTTACTTGTTCTAATTCTTTTTATATAGATACTATTTCTATGATAATAGCCCGATTTTGAATTTTATCATAGACACATAAAATTAGAAAAAAGGACTTTATGAGATCAGTTAATTTATTCATCTGTTTCTAGGCATGCCTAAACTTAATATGTTTCTGATAATTTGTCATACTTCAAAATGTCATGAAAAATTGGTTCTTCAACTGTATCTAAGCATCATGTTTCAGTGCCTCATAGCTTAAAAAGTTCTTTGTTACATTTAATCTTTTCATTTCATGACAAACTTTGTTACTCTTTATTTTAGAAATGGACATTAATGGTATATTACTTAACAGTACCATCCATACTAAGCTCTTTAGAGTTTAATTGCCTAGTGTCATTTACTTCTCTGTAGCCTTCTCTTTTTCAGGTTCTATGATATCCCAAGGTACTATTTTCCCCCCACCCTAATTCAATGCAAAAAACTGTGTAGTGGAATAAAACTTATTCATGCTACACACATACACAAACACACACACACACACACACACACTCTTTTCTTTTTGTCATTCCTTAAGAAACTAAGCATATTGAAATCTGAAAGAAATATTTTAAATTTCTGATACAAAACTGTAGCAGTCAAATAACCAGCCCAGAAATAGTGTACAGGATGTCCTGAAAGTTTTAGTGCATTTAAAAGTTTTAATGCCTTTAAAATAGTTAAGCTTTAATAGCTTAAAAATGCAGTAAGATTTTTGGAACATCCTGTATTGTAAAGAAGACTAATCAAGTAACAGTCATACCATTTTCACATAAGAGCAACATATTTTCCTCTTATTTTCAGGTTTTTTTTTTTTCCCAAGAGAAACAAAAGCTATTGATATTTGTAAAACATGCCTGAATTTTGTCTTTCCAGTGGTGGTGATTAGTATGTGCTGAACCAATCATACTTTCTTACCTAGTTGCTCCTGTGACTAGTGACATGCCATTTGTGTGTAGCTATTTTTTATATATTTGACTATGTAAAGAATATTTCTCTGTGTAAAGCTAATTTTCCTATGTTCAAATCCCCAATCTTGACTTCAGTGGCACCATGTTTTTAATTGAAATAAGCAGCTTACTGCTTATGGAAAATCATTTTAATTTGATCTGCATTATTTCAGTCTCATCTAAACTTACTGAGAAAAACATTTTTTTGTAATAATAGAAATATTGTTGCCACCAGGATTTTAAAGATTATATCCTTTATTTTCATCTACTGTGTGCTTTAAATTTCTTGAAGTTGAAAGACATAATTTTTCCATTTTTCTTAATCTAGTTTTGTTAAAGAGAGTCAGGAGTTTTGGGGAATATATTTGAAGTGTTTACCAAATGAAATATTCAAAAGTTTTGTTATCAATTATCCTATTTAAAATTAATGATATGTGTTGATTTTATATTTCTTAACATTTATAATAATTTGGGCTTATTTCTTCAAATAATGTTTTTCTTCTCTCATAGGAAGAGATACATTAGATGAATGTGGGTTGAGATATTTATTGGCAATGAGGTTACACACATGCCTTTTAACATCATTACCTCCTTTATATCGAGTACAACTTCTTCATCAAGGTATTCCTTTTTGACTGAAAATAATTTAATTTTCACATAATAGTTATTATTGGAGTAGTTAAAATCACATAAAGTAGTTATAGTTGTATACTTGTTCATGCATGTACTTTTTGTTGACCTTAAGATCTTACAAGTTGTTAACAGACTTGGAGGTTGGTAGTGCACAGTCCTATATTTAAAGAGATAAATAATTCAACTAGTATCTCATTATGAGGTTCAAAAGGCTTGAATTATGGTAAAACCTTTCATTTTCAGATTTTACCATAATTTCATTCTCATTCATATATGAACCATGTTGCTTTTTTATACTTTATGAGGTGCCAATTAATGTTACTCTTATGTCACAAAATGAGTATTTAACATAAATGGTTTCAACATTACTTTATCAGTTCTCGGATGTTATACTTTTAATTGAGGAGGAGCCTATTTTATAGTAAAATCATAAGTTAGACTTTGAGCCCAAAGACTTAGATTTGAATAGTCTCTTCCAATTTGAAAATTAAAATTTTAGAATTTTAAATAAAATAAAATTAATTTAAATGGGAAATTAAAATCGACAGTATTGATTAATTTTGTTTTTGAATTATAATTTTCAAAATATCAGAATGCTGTATATTGGAATATTACTATAATGAAGACTGTTTGTTATTCTTGTGCACAAATAAAATTAAAAAATCATCTTTTTAAAAAGTACATTTTATTGATCTTTTCTTGTTTTTACATTATTTGTATTTCCCAGCTAGCCCTTAGAATGAAGGGGGAAAAAAAGGGGGAGAAAGATAGTGAAACTGACCAAAATACTGAAAAAAAAATATAATATATGTCACATACTTGGTCTTTTAAGTTTTAAAAAGCTATAAAATTAGATCTGCTTGCTAAAAATCTTTTTTGTATTTTTCTCAGCTGGTCCATTGGGTCACACTGTTCTGGTATTTCTGGTACAATCTTATTTAAAGAAAAAAAAATCTATGTTGAATGAAGATGATTATTTATCACTGTGTCTCAGTTTTTGCCATGGAAAATATGAATAAAATGTTTAAAAATATAAAAGTTATTATTTATAATACTAACCATATAGTCACTAAAAAACTTTTTTTTTTGCTGAGGCAATTGGGGTTAAGTGATCACACAGCTAGAAAATATTAAGTGTCTGAGGTCAGATTTTAACTCGGGTCCTCCTGATTTGAAGGCTGGTTCTCTATCCACTGTAGCAACTAGCTATCCCTTAGAAACTATTTAAAAAATGAAAATAAAAATGAAATTATAATTAGTTGGAATATTTTTAATCACATGTGAATTCTGGCTATTGGAGAAAATTTTGAAAATAAATGTTAGTAATGACTGACAGATGGAAGAATTGTACTTAGTTGTCATAAACCCTTTCGCCTTTAGAATGAGTCCTCATGGAGGGTTACCAAACTGGTCCCTGATTTTGTTTTGTTCTTAAGCTCTTTCTTCTAATCACTCTTTCTGGGTGGATTAATTCTAATAGTTTCTGATGGATTTCTGATGAAGAAAGTGATTAGAACCTACTTTGTAGTTTCAAGGTAAAGCCTTTAAGCAGTTGTCTCAGCCTTTCAGAACTAAAAATATTTTAGATTCATAGTTTCTTTTTAAAAAGTCCAAATCTAGAGTAAAACCAGACTTAGACGTTTACTTCTGACTTTTGATTATAATATATTTTATTTTCCCTTCTAAAATCAAAAGTATTCCAATATATAATTAAGCAAATGTGAAAATAAAAGCAAAAAAGGATGTTAAGTTATTGAATCTATTAAGACCTTGCTAATTATGATTTGTTATACTCTCAGGAGACTTTTTGGGAATTATTGCATGATAAATGCTTTTTAAACTTAGTTTAGTTTTTAGTATTTAAAAGTTTGCCAAGTGTTTATTATAGTTCTTAATCTTCTTATTCAAATATTTTCACTTCCAAGTGATTAGCGTGTGTACTTTTTTGGAGACTCAACAAATTTCTTCCAGTTTTGGTAAAGTTAGGTATTTTTGTGCTAGGCTCCTTACTCCTGACTTTTCTATTGAGGGAGGTTATAGTTAGAACCTACTATCTTCCCTTCCCATTTGAACTGGTTTTGAAATGAATGAATAAGTGAAGAGGAACCCGAAAGTAACAAAATATTTTTTCATTTTATAGTAGATATATCATATATCATAGCAATGATAGTTTTGAATATATATTGTCTGATCTTTCTTTAGGTGTGTCTACATGTCACTTTGCCTGGGCTTTTCATTCTGAGGCTGAGGAAGAACTCATTAATATGATTCCTGCTATTCAACGAGGAGATCCTCAGTGGTCTGAGTTAAGAGCCATGGGGATAGGTTGGTGGGTCAGGAATATTAACACACTTCGAAGGTGCATTGAAAAGGTAAATTGTTTGATTTAAGGAATATAAATGAATAATGGCCTGTTTGGGGGTTAAAAATTTCACATTTCTGAAGGAAATACAGCTTTTATGGATATCATTGAAAATTTGAACTTGGGTAGGAGAGGCAGCTCAGAATTTTATCTCAAAGCTGTTGGAGATTGTGAAATAAATATTACAAGATAAGTACTTTTTTTTTTTTTTTTTTTAAACAAAGGCTTTTTTTGTCTTGATTCCATAGTACATCTCTGGGCTACCTATTTTGAGAGGTCAGAGAGAGAGAGGGAGAGGGAGAGGGAGAGAACACTTAAAACTTTGCTAAGACTTTTGGGAAATCTTTTCTCTATACATTAACACAATTCTTTTTATATAAAGATAGACATCTGCCTTTAAGAAAACTTGTCCGAAAATGAAGACCAGCAATGTATAAACTAGGTGGCAATTATTTATATTATAAAAGAATTTTTCACTTCAAAAGAAGATTTCCACATAATTATTTTTTAAAAATAGCAGGGTTTTTTTTGAATGCATTTAATAAATTTACAAAAAATATTTCAGGAACAGAAACCTCTTGCATGAAACAAGGCACCTATTTTCATGATACTGTGGGGTCTGTGATCCAATAGATGTGGGTATGCTCTCCAGGGATACAGATTACAAACCATCTTTTCCTTTTATGCTGTTTTTGTTTTTGTTATTCTATTGGTTGTTCTTAATGTCTTTATTCCTTTCTAATTTTGTAATGATTTACAAACCATTTCACTATTTTTGTATATTTTTGATAAGTTATGGTAAAAAATTGGGGGAAGCGTCACTAATGACTTATTCAGTATTTTGAATTTACTTGAATACTGTGTATTTCAGTTACATTGTGTTATTTGAAACAAAATCCTAGAATATTATGGAAAATTGTGTATTTGCAATACTTTGCATTCATAGAGTACCTACAAATTGAATTTATAATCCCTAAAATAATGTGGTAGAGCCATACTCAGTTGTTTGAGGTTGCTTGTTTAAAGAGCCTGAATTTAATATATGACATGGGGATATAAAATGTAATTCATGACTGACGTGCTGGAGAGAGGCAAAATGTGTTTGAAACAAATAATTAGAAGTATTTTCCTTTTCCTTTCACTTTTTCTTTCAAAGTAAATTAAAATTTATAAGTTCTAGAAGCATAAAGCACTATTCAGATCAAAAATTTATGTGCAATTTCCCAAATTGCAAAGATGAACACCAATGTTTTGCAAAGCATTAGAAAGGATAGCCAATGGGAACTTTAATGAAAAATTCTATCCTTTTTTTTGCCTGTTCCTGAATGTTCTGCAAACAAATTTTTTTCAGAATTGAACATTTTTATTTCACTTTTATCTTCAGGTTGCTAAAGCATCTTTTCAGAGGAACAATGATGCTTTGGATGCTGCATTATTCTACCTTGCTATGAAGAAGAAAGCAGTGGTGTGGGGTCTGTTTAGGTGAGTTACAGTAACATGATCCACGAAAAGATTTCTTTAATTGTGAGGCTTGGAAGTTTGGGATTCAATTTTGTCTATTACCTAGCTAAGTGAACTTGAATGATTATTTCACTTATTTGTCTCAGTTTACTCATTTTTCAATTGAGATTAAAAATCTGTTTTTATACCCAAATTTAACTTTTGTGCAAAGATAATGAGATAGTCTTAGAAAAATGCTTTGAATGGTAACAAGTGCTAGAAGAAATACTGACTTTCTGTGTCAGGAAGCAAAGAGAAGTCTAAAAGGTTGATGACTTCTTACTGAAGTAATTATTTATTTACAAAGATTTTTTTCCCCATTTTTTTCCAAATTTCATTGTTGACTTAAATGAAGATTGTGAATGAAACAGCATACATAAGTTTGGTTTAAACTCTGTTTTGGTTTGCAGGTCACAACATGATGAAAAAATGACTGCCTTTTTCAGTCATAATTTTAGTGAAGATAGGTGGCGTAAGGCTGCTTTGAAAAATGCCTTTTCCTTATTAGGAAAACAACGTTTTGAACAGTCGGCAGCCTTTTTTCTGTTAGCTGGTTCTTTGAAAGATGCCATTGAGGTATGAATAATATATTTTTAAAAGTTGAATTAGAGTCCATAAGCCTGAGGGATCATAGAATGGGTCTTTCCATCCTTTGCATATGTATATTTTGAAAGAAGATAGTGCTTCGGAAGTACAGTAGTGCTTTTATGAAGAGACATGTTGTGGAGTGAAGACTTTTGGATTTAGAGTTTGAGGACCCGGGATCACCTTCTGGCAAGGGGCGCTGGGCTTTGGTAAAACACTAAGTGGTGGGGAATGGGACTTCTGAGTTTTTTTCCAGCTCATCACTTGTAAATAAATGTAGACCAAGTATTGACATGATATTATTGGTTTCTTGGTTTGACGTGTAGTAGTTTGAGTATCATACAGCCACTTAATCATTGATTTGTTTCCAAATAGGACAGGGGGTTCTTAAAATTTCATATTCCAGAGAACACTAAGGACATAGGTCCAGATTAGTGGCATGTTAAATTCACAGATGCTAGAACTCTCATGATGGTTAGATTTACTTGTCTTGTAGATACTGAAGTTAGCAAAATTTGTTGCAAGAAAAAAGAAAGAAAAAATCATTTTAGTCAACAAACTCTTTTTGGGAGTAGGATATTTTTACTAGTTACTTGGTAAGGTAACTTGTGCTGTTTGTATTGATATATTTTAATAGCTGAATAGTTTAATGATTATATTGGGAATTACTTGGGAATTTAGAAATGTGTGTGTTTCAATTTAAAATTATACAAATTTGTATTGTTTATTTACATTAACCTTGGTTTTTAAAAACAGGTTTTCTAAAACTCTTTGGGTCTAACTTGTTAAATTTTTAGACTGCCAGATATTAATATAATATCTGCTGTTTTGCTCTGATCAATTATGTAACTATTCCAATTTGAACTTTGGATATATAGTAGTTGGATTATTTTAGAACCAATCAGTTAAGGATTTATTAAGTGCTTACTGGATCTTATGCTTAGTCTATGTCAAATAGTGTGCAAAATTTTGGTACTACAAAGAAAAACCAAAAATAGTCCCTGAAAGTTTACATTCAATATATTAGTAAGTTATATACATTAAAAACCAATATTTAAGAATTTTGAAAATTATTATTTACAGGTTTGTTTGGAAAAAATGGAAGACATTCAGCTAGCCATGATTATTGCTCGTTTGTATGAATCTGAATTTGAGACGTCATCCACGTACATATCCATTCTATATGAAAAGATTTTGGGTTGTCAGAAAGATAGCTCAGGATTCAATTGTAGTAGATTACATCCTGATCCCTTCCTGCGTAGTCTTGCTTATTGGGTAATGAAAGACTACACAAGGGCTTTAGATACACTATTGGAACAAACACCAAAGGAAGAAGATGAAAATCAAGGTGAGAAATTTTAAAAAATTTATTGCATTTTAAAATTACACATTAATTTTAAGACCAAAAAAGTCAATTTATGGCCAGACTTATTTTCCATCTTAGAGAAATTTTGACAGATGGCCCCTCATCCCTCTTTGGCTCCCCATGATGTTATAGAGACCAATATTTTTAGCTACATTTTGCAGTATAAATCTTTTTTTTTTTTTTTTTGCTATTATTTGAAAAGTAGATTAACTCTTTTTTTATATTCTAAGGGATTTTTATGAATAATATTGTAATATTTGGCGGATATTAAATGAAGATTAATTAAAAGGATTTCTTATATCAGCAGATGTTGAGAAATTGGGCAGATTCTTAAACAAACATGGTGGTGCTGGACCAGAAGTCAAGAGACCTAGCTGCTTGGCTGTGCCATTAATTTAGACCCTGAGAAAATTTCTTAATCTTTTTTGGTCTCAGTTTTGTCATCTGTAAATTATGAAGTTGGGCTTACATGATCTTTAAGATTTTTTTAATTACTGAAAATGCCATGATTGTATATTGCCTTTAAAAATACAAGTTATGTGAATGTATAAAATAAAGAGCCTTAAAAAATATCTATCAATTGAATTATTTTGGATTTTTAAAAATTTTGACCAAGATAGTTACTATTTCTCGTAATAAATTCTACATGTTCTTTTTTGTATCTTTAGTTAAGGCTAAGAAAGCTCTTACATTTTAAATATTTCTCTTAAATATGAAAATGAAATATAAGACCAATACAGTATTTCTTTTGCTGATTTTAATTTTTAAACTCGATTTTTTTGTTACCTTTAAAAAAAATTCTAAGTGGTGTTTTCTTAAAGAGGGAATCCCAAGCATACTTGTGGATGTACAAGAGAGAGTGTTTTAAAGGATTGCTTATCTCACTACTGACATTTTAAAAAAAGATTTTTATTGATATCTTTTGTTTTTATATTACTAAATTTCCCTTTGCCTCTCTTTCTCCCTCCCAATTTGAAAAAAGTATTTCTTGTAATAGAATTTTTTGAAGAAAAAATTTTAAAAAGTAAAACCAATCAATACATGTCACATGCTTTTTCTGCATCTATTGAGATAATCATATGATTTCTTTTAATTTGGTTCTTGATATAGTCAATTATGCTAATAGTTTTCCTAATAGTGAACTAGTCCTGCATTTCTGGTATAAATTCTATTTTGCCATAATGTATTATCCTGATGATAACTTGCTGTAATCTGTTGGCTAACATTTTGTTTAAGATTTTTGAACCATTCAGTACATGGAAAATAGTTATCATTATAACCATTTTCCATTTTTGTGGACCTATGGGTTCTCCCTTCTTCCTCTTTGCAAAAAGAGGAGTTATCTTCTCAGATCACTGGATTAGGATTCTCCACTTTAATTCATAAGTCTATTACTTTGTTGGATTTCTTACCTTTCTCCTTACGGATTCAGCTGTTAATTGCTCTACCTCTGATTCATAAATCCTTTTTGTTTTGCTTTTTTATTTAAATAAAGTTAATGGGGAATGGAGAAAATATTTAGTCTTCCATTTTGTTAGGTTATCTTGAAGCCCACTCACCTACTAATAAATTTTAATTGCAACATTGACAATGATAAATCATTATTTGGGCATTAGGCATTTTGGGGATACATGGATTTTAATATTAGTATCTAGTATTAAGCCACTTCTTAATCTTTGTTTTTTTTTTTTTCCTTTTTCTTCCTTTTCTTCCTTTTCTGATTCCCTAATCCTTCCAGAGAACTGATAGAGGCCCGGGTTTTTTCTTTTTTCTTCTTATCCTCATCTTACCTATACATATATTCTTTACCTATACATATATTCATATATGTACACATGTGTATACATACATATGTAGATGTATAGATATACATGCACAATTTCCCATGTTTTGTCTCACCTTAATGCAGTAGAAAAAAATCTGTAGACTTGTGGATTTCCAGAGTACTTTATTACTAAAATTACAGGGAAATAGAGATTTTTAAAGAACCAAATGGAAAATTATAAGAAATTTGAACAAAACAATTTTATGTTGCATTTAAATTGCATTGTAAATGAGATGAGGGCATACAGTTCTTAACTTTTTTACTTGGCTTCTTCTTAACTCTTGAGAATTAGATTTATCTTACCTTTTCTAGAATGAACTTCTTACATTTTAGGTCCTTACTCTATCCTTCCCTCTACAATTTAGATCTCTTAGACTCTGCAGTGGGACTTAAAGGTGTGCTATGGTAATGGCTAGTTTAATTTCTAAAAGTTCAAATAAGATTCATTTATATCTTAGAAAAAATGCCAATCATTTAGTCTAGATCTAACACTTAGATCTTTTTTATACACAGGCAAAGTACCTTAGGGTTCAAGAGCTCTATGAGATAATAGGGAAGAACATGATATTCATGATAAAGAAAGAGGGGTAGGTGAAGCTAATTTTTAATAGCCCTCAATTTCCATGAAATGTGTTCCTCAGGTTTATTGGCATTGGTATATTCTCCATATTGGGTTCTAAATCTTATATAAAAATGGTTTTTGAGTTTCTTTGGATTTGAAGTAGCCCTGAAAAGTCTGGTTGTTGCAAATGTGGGGGAAAAGTTTTCTTTTCTAAATTCCAAGATAAGAGATCTCTTGGGAGTTAGGATTATTAACATTTTCCTGGTGGATCTAGGTTTTATTGAAGGGGAAAAGGGAGAAAAAGGGAAACAGGTTATAGTTTAACCAGACAACCTGGGATCAATTAGAATCTGCTTCATATGGGAGTAATACCACTTTCTAGGCTCCCCTGATAGTTTTCTACCTTTTTGTTAGTCCATTCTCCTGTAATACTGACATAGTTGAATGGGACTCTTGTGCCATTTTGAAGGGACAAGCTGGATTTCTAGGATAGTTTTGAGAATTTTAGAATTGCCTCTGTGTGTGTGTGTGTGTGTGTGTGTGTGTGTGTGTGTGTATAAGAATATAGGAATTTTTCAGTAATTCCTTAAGGACATACAAGACAAATATGTTACTCATATTTTAAAGGTAAAGAAAGCTTGAGTTGTAAATTATCTACATTTTTTTTTGATTATGAAGCTTTTCACTGACAAGAATAAAGGTGTTTGTGGGAATGACTGATTCTGAATGAGTCATGTGTTAACTTGATGGAATGATCTTGAAAATGCCAACTGTACTTTCATAAATTTGTTTTATAGTACATAATTTAAATTTTTAAAATGTTTTTAAGGAAGAGCAATTAACAGCCTGGAGATTGTGATATAACATACACATTCTGTAGTATTGTATATCCTTTTATTAGTTGAAGTGCTTTCTGTTCATCATTTTGATATATCTTTATATTGGAGGAATATGGCATATTTTATTAATTTAGATAAGCACACATAAACAGTACTCTATACATTAAAAATTATTAAATGTGATTATTTTGTGACTACTGAATAGAAATATGATATATATATATTTTTTATTTCCATAGTCATTATTAAATCTTGCAATCCTGCGGTATTTAGCTTTTACAACTACCTCCGGACCCATCCTTTGCTTCTACGAAGAAACTTTGGCTCACCTGAAGGGACTTTAGCAACTTTAGGTTTCAAAAGTGAGAAAAGTTTTGTTGGTAAAATTAACCTTATCGAGAGAAAATTATTCTTTACCACTGCAAATGCTCACTTTAAAGTGGGATGTCCTGTGTTAGCTCTTGAAGTACTTTCCAAAATTCCAAAAGTAACTAAGAAGTCAAGCTTTTCTGTAAACAAAGACCACCTTGGAGCATCTGATTCCAAAGCATGGAGTGAAAGTAGTGAAAGTGTTCCCTTAAGCTCAGCCAATGTACAGTCATCTCAATTTGACTGGAGTCAAACAGCATTAAAACTTGATGAGGAGCCACTCACGCTTGATTGGGGTGAAGATCAAGAAAGTGTTTCAGAAGAGGAAAATGATGCTGGTTTGGTAATGAAAAATTCAGATTTGGAAAAAAGAAATGGAAAACAAGATCAGAAAGTTTCAGATGTCAATATGTTACTAAGCCCCCAGGAAGAAGAATGTCAGGAAGGTGACCCTGAAGTTGATGTAATTGCTGAACAACTAAAATTCAGAGCATGTTTAAAGATCCTCATGACTGAACTTAGGACATTGGCTACAGGCTATGAAGTAGATGGAGGGAAACTCAGATTTCAACTTTACAACTGGTTAGAAAAAGAAATTGCTGCCATGCATGAAATATGTAACCATGAATCAAGTGGTAAAGAATACTCCAGCAAAACATACTCCAAAATCGATGGTGAAATCCTTGATTTTGAAGAAATGATAGACAAACCAGAAGTTGGCTCATATGAGCGCCACCAGTTAGAAAGACGAAGATTACAAGCCAAACGAGAACATGCTGAAAGGAGGAAATTGTGGTTACAGAAAAATCAAGATCTTTTAAGAGTATTTCTTAGTTACTGTAGTCTTCACGGAGCACAAGGTGGTGGCCTAGCCTCAGTAAGAATGGAACTCAAATTTTTGCTTCAAGAATCACAACAGGTATGACCATTTCTTAAATTTCCAACTTTTCAGTTCAATAATTTGAGTACTTGTTCTACTTTAACCTTGTTTAGAGTTAACAGAAGCAAATTCAGTTTCTTTAATATTAAAAAGTCAAGATATGATATAAAAAATAATTATTATTTTAACCAAAAAATTCAATTAAATTTATGTACTTAAATGACTTGATCCATTACCAGGATTTTTTGTCAGGTAACTGATGTTTCATTTTTAGTTTTCTTCAATTTTAATTATTACTTTTTTTAAAAACTATAATAGGAAACTACAGTGAAGCAACTCCAGTCTCCACTACCATTACCTACAACACTACCTCTACTTTCAGCAAGTATTGCTTCAACAAAAACAGTCATAGCTAATCCTGTATTATATCTAAATAATCACATTCATGATATCCTTTATACCATTGTTCAGATGAAAGTGCCACCACATCCCAATATTGAAGATGTGAAGGTAATGCAAAATTTATTACAATTTGATTAATAAGTTCTATAAAAATACATTTATTTTACATATATGCATATTATATACAGGGTGTTCCAAAAGCTTTAGTATGGTTTAACCTTTTAATATCTTAAAGCAATTTAGTAAACTAAATTAATGTGTTTTAATTTATAATAATAAAATTTAACAATTTAAATGAAAGTAATTTAATACTCAATAGCTTAATATTATAAAACTACACTAAGACTTTTGGGACACCGTGTGTGTGTGTGTGTGTGTGTGTGTGTGTGTGTGTGTGTTTAACATAGAAAATATAAAATATATATTCTGTTTATGTAGAGAAAATAGCCAGTAGTGATTTTTGTTTGATTTGTTATATGTTTCTTTCAATATTTTTATTACTTCAGTATTGTCCATTAAACTTAATTTTAGCATTTGAATATTTTTTGAAAAGTAATATCCTCTTTTTAAGACAGAGAAAACAGTTGGCTAATAGAAATAGGTGTGGCAATCGCCTTTGTCACTTACTGGTCAGTTTCTGCTTCTTTCATTCTGTTTTTGACCTGTACAGTTCTTTAAAGTGAAACATTAATTCAGTAAGCAAGTATAGTGGCTTCTTTACAACTTGTCAAGTAAAAGATTAGTGAGTGATTGGTTTTTTGGATCAGTGTATCAAAAATGATTAGTCTTTTTGGTATCTGGAAAAGAAGGGAAATTCCTTGTATAGCTAAGGAAGATAACCTTGATTTCTTTCTCTGAGGAATTAAACAATTGAGTAATGCCAAGAATGAACAAAGAGCTGGGTGGGAATCCCAGAGGGACCAGAGTTCCTTGGTACTATTCTTTACTTAGAGAACCGAGTTCATTTTTCTGTTCACATGGGAGTGATTCCCCATATGCATTTGCTGATATAGAGTTCCTGGAAGAATATTTATCCATAAACTGTAGAGAAGATGCTGGGGGGAAGGGGAGTGCCTCCAATGGGAGTTGGGGATAAGATAGAAATGATATATATAGACTATATGGGATTACTTGCTATCTGTGGGAGGGAGAAGAAAGAGAGGGAAGGAGAACAATTTGGAACTCAAAAATTTTACAAAAAAGAATATTCAAAACTATCTTTACATTTAATTGGAAAAAATAAAATACTAGTAAGTGCAAAAAATGATAGTTCTGTCATGACTGATTACAATTATTTGGGACTCCTTAACTATATCTATGGGGAGAGTATATACCAAAAAATTATAAAATGAATTAATTTGTATTAATGTTTAATATAACTAGATTCAGTATGAAATAGTAGATAGAGAACTGGCCTGAGAGCCAGGAAAACCTGAGCTCCAGTCATGCCTTTGACAATATCTTGGCTGTGTTATCTTGGTAAAGGAACCTGACTTCACCATGCTCTAATTAACTATTTAAGAATACAAGTTGTAGGAAAGGTGTGTGGAGATCTGCATTTGTAGAGAAAGTTTCCTCCTGGGGGAGTTATATATTTCAATGAATTACATTTGCCAGTGAAATCATAGTTCTGATCCTATATAGTAGAGATGACTTGATTACAATTGTACTGATTAGATAAATGTGGAAAAGAGGAGAGTTTGAGATGATATATGAAGATACAGTAAACATTCTTAATTATTTGGATTTATCTTTTCAAAAATATGAATTATACTTCTAAGGATCTCTGATATGCTATAATTTTACAGAAATTGATTCCATTGAGTAAAAGGTTTCACATTGCATTCTGTTAACTTTGATATTTGATTGATAGGATTCAAATTGGTTTTGGTAGCTTTGAAGATTCACTTCTTTGAAATAGATTGGTTTATTTTTGGAAATGCTTTTACCTCTTATTTGGGCTATGAGAATCATTCTAATAAGTTTGATATAATTTGATAAATGGATCCAAACCTGGTGATATAAAAGTGAGAAGTTTTGTTTTGTTCCCCCAATTTTCACTGGTTTTAGTAAATGTGTTATTTCCAGGTTGGACTATCTTCAGGGACAAATCTGTACTAAAGCAAAAATTTTTTTCCAGGTCCTGAAATTATTGTACTCATTTTACTTTGTTGTCCTTAGAACTCAGTGAAAGTTACTCATGAATACTTAAGCTGATCTTTAGCATTAATGAGCAGTAACTTAGTAGCATAAACATAGATTAATTATCAGTCCACAAACTGTTAGGGAGGCTAATTGTCTTACTTTAAATCTATACCTGTGTTATTAATCAAACTATATTTGTGACAGCAATGGAAGTATGGTTAATTTCTGCTTTCTAAGTATCTTACTGTTATATAGAAATGTTAATACAAAATATAATTCTTGCTGTTTTGGTTTTAGGTGCACACACTTCATTCATTAGCAGCTTCACTTTCTGCATCTATTTACCAAGCATTATGTGACAGTCATAGCTACAGGTAAAAAACATTAAACAATAGCACTAAAACAGACACACAAAAACCAAATTTAATGGAACTATTCCAAAATTCTGTTATTGTTGTTGTTTTAAATAAAGCTCTGTGTCCTTATGTGTATTTTATTAAAAGATAAATAATCAGGGTATAAGTGCTCTTTCACAGTTTTATTTCATTGTTATTTTACTTTAGATTTATCAGAAACTGCTGTAGATATTTGATACATGATTTATTCTCTAAATATGATTAATAATTTGGAAGTATTTTGTATGCATTTGTTTTTTAAACTGACATTTTAAATAGGTAGCTTAAAAAAAAACCCCAAAAAAGATTCCTTTCAGAGCTAGTCTCTATCATTTAAAAAGAACAGATGGTGTAGAAGATGACAAAATGGCATTATTGGAAGTTTCTACATTAATCATCAGTTTTTGGCATCTAGAAGGACACTTATAAATAGAGTAGGCTGGATTTTACTCACATGGAAAATTATGAGACTTCCTTTTGTTTTATTAGATTTCTTCTGTTCTGATTTTAAATGGAAGATCCTTTTGAAAAAATGGGAAAATGATATTTCCTTCAGTTTGGCTTAAAGAATAAAATTTGTATTCCTTTGGGATATAATCATGATTTGTATTCTTCTGGATATTAATGAGAAGAAATTATTTAAATTTTTTTCACTTTCTCAATATCAAATAGTGTTTATGATAACTTGCATTTTTTGCATTTTGATGGTTAGGCTATTCTAAATATGGAGAAAATAAGTTGCAAGGTTATATGGTCCAGGTTTCATTAAAAATATTCATAAATCAGCCCCTCATTGCTGAAACTCTTCAAATGAGGCCTAGATGACCACTTGTCCAGGATATTATGAGATAATTCTTAGTTATGTTTGGATTGGAATATTTAGCCTTTCGGCTTTCTTCCAACTCTGAGATTCTGTGTAAGATTTAAACCAAGAGTTAAAAAATTACATTAGTCTGTAGACCAAATCCAGACCTGCTGTTTCTATATCACCCAGAAATTAAGAGTGGTTTTTACATTTAAAAAGTTATTGTTTTCAAAAATCTATAAAAATATTCTTTGCCTGTCAAGTACATAAAAACTAGAAATAGACTTGATTTCATCCTCAGGCTATTGTTGGCTGATCCTCTAATTTAAAGTATAAATAATTAAATGCTGGAACTAATAATTTTTGAAAATTCTCAACACATTATAGTAGATAATAATCCGAACCAAAGTTTGGATTGACCCTCAGCAAATTAAGTTACTACTGACTTACTACTGTACTAAAATAGCTACCAAAGAGAAGAAATTATTTGAAAACATTTTTCCTGAGGATTAAATATTTTTAAAACAGTTCCCTGAAGGTCCTGTACATTTTCAGTTCAAGGTTAAACTTATTGTCCTATATAATACCAAAATAGATTACTGGTTTAGAAATCTAGCAAAAGGTAACAACAATTTGCTTGCCATCCTTACTCGTTTATTAAGAACAAATAGTGTAAAGAATTTTAAAATCATAAGATAATTTTCCATAATATGATGTAGTTTACATCTTCTGATCCTTAGTTTTGAAAATGCTAATAAACTTAACGTTTCTAATGAATTTCATTTCAAGAATGTTCTCAGATTCCCATTAGAAATGCTTCATTTGTTTTTAGTAGCCAGACTGAGTCAAATCAGTTTACAGGAATGGCTTACCAAGGGCTTCTTTTAAGTGATCGCCGAAGACTAAGAACAGAAAGCATCGATGAGCATGCGACACCAAATTCATCTCCTGCTCAGTGGCCAGGTGAGAGGATTCGTATAGTAGGATTTTTTATTTTATTTTTGCTTGCAGTGTGACAGTTTCTTTTAAAAAAACTAAGAGATTGAATGAGTGATTTTCAGTGACATCAACTACAGAGAACTAGAATTAAGTTGTAAGTATACTTTTGTGAGCTGCACAAAGAGTCTCCCTAAACTGGTGATTTATAGATTTATAGATGGGTTGCTATTTATCTTTAGGTTTTCTGAGTTTGCACGTCAGAAAAGAGTTCCATAAAGAACTGGTAGGTAGAGTTTATGAAAATTCAAAGAAAAATATGAATGCTATTGAGCAGAACTTCTTTTAACAATTGACTCACCTTTTTGTTTGAGGATGTTTAGTGATGGGGAATTCTCTATATCCTAAATCATTCTATTCCACTTTTGGACATGTCTGATTGTTAGGACCTTTTTTTCCTTATTATATTGAACCAAAATCAGATTCCTGCATCTTTTATTCTCCTAGTTTTGTCCTTTAGGATCAGGAATAACAAGCTTTCCCTCTTATACATAGCTTTTTTTAATTCTTAAGACAATTCCCCCTTGAGTCTTCACCAACCTAAATAAATTCTCTTAAGACATGATTCTGCATCCTTTCAGCACCTGTTATTTTACCTCTCTCTATCCTGAAATCTCCTTTAAGAACTTTATAGCTTGTCATGTTCTTCTTTAAAAGTGTGCCTAAAATTGAACTGAATATGATGTTCCAAATTTGGTCTCTTCAGGGCACAAATTATAGTGGGAAAATACAGTGCTTCTCTCCTTCTGGACATTCTGCTTCTGTTAATGCAATCTAAAATTAACTTTTTTGGTTGCTCAGTCACCCATGCATCTTTTTCAGTATGAATTATCTAATTTTGTTTCCCCTACCTGTATTTGTTCAATTAAAAATTTTTTAACCTAATTGTATGACTTTACATTGACTCTATTAAGTTCTTTTTGATTGGATAAGTGACTGTGTGTGTTTGTGAGAGAGAGAGAGACACACACACACACACACACACACACACACACACAGAGAGAGAGAGAGAGAGAGAGAGAGAGAGAGAGAGAAAGTTCCCAGGCTCTTCAGACAAACATTGGCACAATGGATCATTTCCTTTGAATATAGAATTTAGATCATGTAATCCAGCCCTCATTGAATTTAGCCAGTTTCCCCAAACCTATGTCATTCTTTCAGTGCTTGTAACTGTGCCTCCAAAATCAAATGTTAGATTCCTTTCCTCCCATTCCAGGGTTTAAGACTTAAGTGCCATTAATTAAAGTGTTATTTAGTCCATTGAAGCTAGATCTCATTTCTCTTTGGTTAAACAATATTTTAGACTTAAGTAGTGGAGTTCTGATTTCTGTGACTGACACTTGACTATTCATATTCTGTCTTTCCATTCCATTCTGTCTTCATAACCATTCATTTAACTGAATTCTGGGTGAGTACTTTTAATTTCTGCCATTTCCAGTTCTTGCTTTGAGGACTGCATGACCTCTTACCACTCTTTTTAAGCTTCCTAGTTAGTGTTTATAGTGTAAGCATTTTAACTTTTCCCTCTTGAACTTTGTTTTCTACCTCATCCTTCATTTCCACCTCTAGAGGGAAGTGGAAATACTAGGCTTTTCTAAGTTCTACTTAGCTGTAAATAGGAGAGGTGGTCTTTAAAATCTTTATTTAGAGAAATGAAAAGATTGCAAATCTTAATGTGCCCAGCTATGATTCAGATCCATTTCCTTAGTATATGTGATGAAACTTTTCTGGAAAAGGGCTCCGAGAATGTTACTCTCTGTAACGTTTTTCCCCCTGGGCAAAATCACAGACCTTCTATATTAAGAAGGGTGACTTCTGCATTTGCCCTGAGGGGGGCTTCCTTCTAATTGAGACTATCTGTGGTTCTTACTTCTTATATTCCTTCAGGAATTATTGTCTTACCATTTTGTAGAATCTGTTTCCAGGCCAAGTATTCCTTTTTTCTTTTGGTTTTGGAATCTCCAAAGCATGTTGAATCTTAGGAGTTTTGACCTTTGGAAAAATGAAAATTATTTTCCAAAGAACCTCACTTTCTGAATATTTGAATTTTTATTCATTATGTTAGCTAGTTTATTTTTTTTCTTATTTTTGAAAAATACTAAAACCTTAATTCTTTGTTCTCTTTCACTGAGAGTATGCATGGGTGTTGGAATACACAGGAGAGCTGTTGGAATACATGGGAACCACCTGATAGTGGCTGCTGGAGATCCAACCCAGAATGGATCTCCTCTTATGAGAGGATGATACAAGGAGACTGAGGGGCCTTTGTGTTGTCTGACCTCTTTCCTCTTCTCTCTGCCTCCAATTTATCTTCTTCCTAGTCAACAACACCTGTGTCAGCAAAGGCTGCCCTGCAACTCTCTCAGATGTTATGATCCACAGCTGTGGATTCTCTCAGAGAATTTATCTTTCCCTTAACACATAGGTCTCATCTCTGTCTTATATCCAGGATAGGTGAGGAACTAATTTAGATGTATGACTTCAGAGCAATTCCCCAATAGATAAATTTTCTATGAAAAGGCGGCAGTTTTCAAAGTAAGAAATACAAGCAATCAACAACCATAAATGAAGAAATGCTCTAAAATTTGAAGCAGTTTTGCTCAAAATATTGATTCATGAAGAAAATAGATAAAAATTTAAGTTAATTTTGTTACCATTTCCTGTTTAACTCCAGATCAGATCTTCATCTATTGTCTATGAATTTAGGTTTTTAACTATTTTGATGACTATAATCCTATGTATTTTATGCATTTAAAAACATTATTCTTAACCAGGTTTCCAAAAAGGTCCATGACAACAAAAAAGATTAAGAATCCCTACTCTGGATGCTGAAAACATTAAATCTTAATGAAGTTTTGAGAGGAGGTTTTTGACCTAGAACCTAAATACTTGTATAATGTCATCACTGCTTTTTAGAATGAAAATGTTAGCCATTCAGCAAGAAATGATGCCATTACGTTAGGTACAGTTTTTCAAAAAGAGATTGTACATTGTCTGTTAAAATTGCATATGCCCAGTAGATTGTAGATTTTTCTTTCCATACTGCAAACTGATTATTCTACAATGTTGCAGGTGTGAGCTCCCTTATCAACTTACTAAGCTCTGCTAGAGATGAGGACCAACCAAAATTGAACATCTTGTTGTGTGAAGCTGTTGTTGCTGTCTACTTAAGTTTATTGATACATGCCCTTGCCACAAATTCCTTCAGTGAATTATTTAGACTAGCAGCCCACCCATTAAACAGTCGGATGTGGGCTGCTGTGTTTGGAGGTGGAGTGAAACTTGTAGTAAAGCCTCGAAGACAATCGGAAAATATTTCAGGTGAGATAACTTTGATGCCATTAGCATTTGCATGTCAATGTACATAATTTGAATTTTTTAGAGGGAAAGTTTCAGTTTCTTACTTTTAGGAACTTAAAAAAATTATTGTCTTATTAAAATCCTTGATACTCAACTGACTTCCTTTAATACCAGGATGAATAACTGATCCCTGATAATTCTGAATCACTCGGTTTTTCTGCAATGTGTGTTACATCTAGTCTGTCTGTTCTAAGATTGGGAAAATGTGAACATGTTTGAATGTTGCAAATAAGGAAGTTGAAAAGTTCAAGAGGAAAGGAATGTTTTACTGATAGAATTATAACAGGATCCTAAGATCAGCATGGTACAATGGATGGAGCCTTGGGCTTGAAGCCAGAGAATTAAAACAAGATCCTGAGAGTATATCAGAAATTTAAACTTAGATCCAAGTCAAAGTTTTAAAACAATATCCAGCATGCTTATTTTTTAATTGTTCATGCTTTGTTTTAATTCCTTTTTTCCCCCCAATATTATACAACTGTATTTAGTATTTATTGCATTCTAGCCCCTTCCTTTGTACAGAATGATGCAATTATGTCATAAATATCAAAACACAGTGTTTCACTTATTGATGCTTCTTATACTAAACAACTTCTACTTAGCATCTACAAGCACTATATTTCCAAATGCAATATATTTCTTTTTAGTTCCAAACCCACATTGACCATTAGCCTAGGAAGGACAGAACTCAAGTGACTAACAGAGTTAGTACCAAAGACAAGTACAGAAATTTAGTAAGAGAGCACCTGGTTGCTCAAAGAAGTAGAATTTGTAATTACTGAGCCATTAGCAGTGATATTTGAAACATTATGAAATTGGAAGGGGCAACATAGAATTGGAGAAAGGGTATAGAAAATGTTACCATTCGTTTATTCATCTTATATTGCTTTTGAATGTAGTTATTTATATATTCACATAAAAATATTTATATATCTTTTCTCCCCAACCTGATTGTGTAAATTCTAATAGGCAGGCATCATGTTTCATTGTGATTTCTGTAGGACCTGGAGCAGTATTTTCACATTCAAGTATTTCTTAATTCAGCCTCTTTCCACTGAAAAAGTACATGCTGTTTGGGGGCAAGAAAGTCTCCCCAAACATGGGTTATGGCTGCTGGCAGGTTAGTATTTCAGCAGGAAAACTGCAAGGTCTCCTTCAAATGCTATTCTAATTAATTTCAGTCAGATTACAATCTTTCAACAGTAGGGTGAAGAGAAGTATGAATTGTTTAAACAACCAGTAAAAAAAAAAACCCAAAAAAAATGTATCTTCCCAAATAGCACCTCCTGTTCCTTCTGAGGAAATAGATAAACATCGAAGACGTTTTAACATGAGAATGCTAGTGCCTGGAAGGCCTGTAAAAGATGCAACACCCCCACCAGTACCTGCAGAAAGACCATCTTATAAAGAAAAATTCATCCCTCCAGAACTTAGTATGTGGGATTATTTTGTTGCAAAGGTAAGATATGAAGAATGAAAATTTTAACTCTTTCAACTATTGTTTCAGCCAAATAACAAAAATCTGTATTTTTATCTGGAAATCAGAATGTGTTCAACTACTCTGGGAGGTTGTATCACTTAAAGCAAAGTATATAAGTACATGCAGGAATCTTAGTTATTACTGAAAGTTTTGGTTATTTTAATGCATTCAAATATTTAATGAAAATTTTTTACAATATACCATGACATAGTCAATCAAAAACAACACTACAAATACCATTGATCTTACAAATTCCTTGGATTTTAGTACTAAATTGCATGTTTGTGGCTTGCTTCCTTCCTCCTTCTCTGTCTCTTATCTTTGTCTCTTTCTTTCTCTCTATATTTATCACATCCACATGTTTTCCCTGAGTATATGTATATACACACACACACACCCTTCAACGTACAATCTGATATAAGAACACATTTGAAGTAGTAGAGTTGTAAACTACAAATTTAGTTCTTTGGGAACAGGTAGAGTAGAAAGAGATGTGATGCTCCTAATGGATCTCTATAATTTTATCTGTTAATATGGTTAACTAATAATATAATTCTTTTAAAAAGCCATTAAATGAAATATATTGCGCCTGTGAAGTATTTTGTGGCAAGGGCATGTATTAATAAACTTTTTTTTCTTCTTCTATTTGCTAAATGTGAGCAATCTTCCAAAGTTCAGTTCTTGGCTCTCTGCTCTATTCATCTACTCTTACAATATCAACTAGTATCCCACTTTGAGAAATAGCATGGAAAATGTGGAAAGAGATGTTGATTTGGTCAGAGGACCTCAACTCAAATTCTAATTTTCCTTATTAACTGATTTATGACGTTAGTCAACTCACTTAACCTGATTAAAAATGAAAGAGTTGGACTAGATTTCTGAGGACTCTTAGACCTTTAAATTCTATGATCTTTGCACATAGCTTTTAATACACACATATACATGTGTATATGTAATATATATATATATGTGGGTATAGTATATTTATACATGTTTTTATCCATGTGTATATTTCATCTTTCTCACACTCTAATTTCTGTTTTTATCTGCCTTCCAAACATATTTGTATCCTGTTTACTATTGCCCCAGACTAAGTATATCTAAAATCATATTAATATTTGTCACTTTCCCTAGCTAGCTACTTTTTTTTCTGATCATGTTAGTACTTTTTTTCTTCCCCATAATTTTATTTTATTTCTATTTAATGTTATTTTCCCCCCAATTACATGTAAAAATGTTTTCAACATTTTTTGGATAATATTTTGAATTCCAAATTTTTCTACCTCCTCTTTTCTCCAAGACAGCAGGCAAATGGATGTAAGTTATATACATATATATATATATATATGTACAATCATGTTAAATGTATTTCTACATTAGTCATGTTGTGAAACAAGAATCAGAATAAAAGGGAAAACTCTACAAGAAAGGGAAAAAAATTGCCCAAAAGTAAAAATAGTATCTGCATTCTATCTGTATTCAGACTCCATAGTTTTTTCTCTGGATATGGATGACATTTTCCATCATGAGTCTTTTGGAATTGTCTTGGATTATTGTATTGTTGAAAAGAGCTAACTAAGTCTGTCATAGTTGATCATGAACAATATTGCTGCTTCTATGTACAATGTTCTCCGGGTTCTGCTCACTTCAGTCAACTTCAGTTCATATACATCTTTTTAAGTTTTTCTGAAATTTGCCTGCTTATCATTTCTTATAGCACAAAATAGTATTTCATTTTATTCATATACTACAATTTGTTCAGCCATTTTCCCAATTGATCGACATTCTCCGAATTTCCAGTTCTTTGCCACCGGAAAAAGAGCTGCTATAAATATTTTTGTACATATGAGTCCTTTTCCCCTTTTTATGATCTCTTTGGGATACATAACTAGTAGTGGTATTGTTGGATAAAAGGGTAGACACAATTTTATAGCTCTTTGGGCATAATTTTTGGTGGTAATTTTTTAACAGAAATACCATTTTTGTAGTCAGCTGGACTTTATGTTGTAGCACTATATTCTTTTGCTTTTAGATCACATTTGTTTTGGGATTTTACCCTAGCCCTGGAATTGAATCCCCTTTCTTGTAGCATAGAAAAACTATTGAACAAAAACAATTTTTAAAATTACTGACTGTAACAATGTAACAATATATCTTCATAGTCTTTTGTTTGTTTCTGAAAAGGAGGTAGTTATGCTTTGCATATAATCTGTGCATTGTTCTTTTCATCTACCTGGCTATCACCACTGTATATATTGTTCTTCCTTCAGAGTCATCTTTGACTCCTTCCTACTTCCTTAGCCTCTATATCCAATCCATTATTAAAACATCCATTCTTCCTAGTTTGAGCTGTTGTCTTCTGAGCATCCCAGACACAGTCTTGCTTTTGTGCCATGCTCACATTATTGTTCCTTTTATGTAGAGTGATCTTCTTAACCTCTTATCTGAATTCCTTCAAAATTCAATTAATATGACCCTTTCTCTACTAAACTGCACATAAAATCTTTCTCTATTTTACTTATTATCATTCTGCTCATCTACTAATTTATATTATGGTTGTGTGTGTGCCTTCCTCAACTTCAAGACTGTAAATGCTGAAGGCATGAACCCCATCTTCTGCTTTTTTGTTTTTCCTAGTTTCTATCATTGGATATATTAAACATTTAATAAATATTTGTTAAACCAAATATATTGACTGCTTGCAGCAATGGTAGATTGCTGGGAGTTGGAAGACCTGACTTCTGGGCCTGACTTTGAAACTAACCAGTTTTGTGATTTTGGGCTTTTTCCCCTTTTATGCAAGATGAAGGCATAGGGCTGGGTGCTATTTAAAAGCCCCAGAATATTTAAGTGATTCTTGAAGCCTTTTTTTTTTTTTTTAAATAAATCTCAAGGCTTCAAAAAGACAATTTTAAATCCCAAATCTTTAAGCTTAATCTCTCTGTATTCTAATTTGTATTGTAAGTGCACCTTGGTTAATTTCAGGGCATTGATAATCTGCTTCATTTAACTGGCACTAAGACATTTTCTTTATATTATCTTCTCCTGGAGACTTTGGCTTTTAAAGTTTTGGAGAAATTCAGGTCAGCAAAGTGTCCCAAGTGGATAAAGTAGTGGGCTGAGAGTCAGGAAGAGCTCCATTCAAATCTAGCCTCAGACACTTACTAGCTCTGATCCTGGACAAGTCCCTTAACCTTGATTATTTTCCCCTTCCCTTTACCTTCTTACCCCTCCCCCCCCAAAAAGGAATAATAAACTAGGAATTTAAAAAAATTATTCTTAGGAATTTCTTGGGAAATTTTGGTCATTGAGGGCTCATATATGAATTTTCATTTCATCATTAATGAGAGCCTAATCAATATCAAGATCACAAAGGACAATAAACCACAGTTTCAGTTTTCAGTCTGAGATTGGTATTATTTAAATGTCACATCTGAATTAGAAAGTGGACTCATTTTGTATTTTAAAAATACTATTATCTTCCATTGCAGCCATTTCTACCTTTATCTGATAGTGGCCTTATATATGATTCAGATGAAAGCATTCATAGTGAAGATGAAGATGATGATGCTTTTTTTTCTGACACACAAATCCAGGAGCATAGAGATCCAAACTCCTACAGGTATGTAGAAAAATCTAATCTACAGGTCTTGATCTTGATCCATTTTGCTTGGCAACTGGGGGAAATAGAGAGTTTAGATAAGATATATACCTTGCACTTATTCAGCTTACAGTTTGCTCTGGGAATATGAGATACAGACACATACACACAGGTAACTGTAACATAACATAAGTGAATTAAAGAAAAACAAAAAAAGTATATTGTGAAATCTGGAGCCAATAAGTTTTTGCTTTTAGGAAGAATTAAGGAAAGATTCATAATGAATATGATATATGAATTGAACAGGTATTCCACATGTTGATTTTGAAGGGTGGGGGGAGTGGGAGAGTAGAAGAATGGATAGATTCCAGGTATAGATACATTAGGCTAACATCTCACAGAGATCAAAGGGATCCATATGTACAAAATTAATTTTAATTCTTTTTGTAGTGTCAGAGAACTAGAAACAAAAATGGTTCCCATCAGTTGGGATATGCATGAATCAATGAGGGCATATGAAATTAAATGATATAGATACAAGCTACTTATAACTTAAATTACATATATTGTATATAAATTATAACTTGCATATATAAATATACATTTATATGTTTATGTTGTAAATTTGTAAATAAGCTATTGTCATCTTGAAGGAAAGTAGAGGAATTCTCAGAGATAAGAGAGGCCAGTATAAAGAGAGATAGAATAGAGCTTCTTGTGTGACAAGCAGAGAAAAGGCCAGTTTGGCTGCAAAGTCGAGTAGGAGAGGGAAGGGATGTGCAAATGATTCTGAAAAGGTAGATTGGAGCAGGGGTCTAAGGACCTTTAAAAGCTACACAGAGACATAAAATGTTTTGTATAGATGTGGTAGATTGCCACTGGGAGTCTTAACTGCATTTGCATTCAAAGAAAATCTCTTTGTCAGTTCTGGGGAAGATAGACTAAAGTGTCATGAGAGTAATGAAGATTGTTTAGAAATTTTGTTATCTAATTTAATTGAGAAAGAAAGAACAAGAAGTTACAGTAAGAAATTTTATTTTTGAGCTAATAATGATCATTTTCTTTATACAGCTGGGCCCTTATACATTTGGCAATGGTTAAACTTGCACTTCATAATGTCCGAAATTTCTTTCCTGTTGTTGGTCTGGAATTCTCAGGTGAGCTTGGAGTTTATAGTTGAGTAATTTATTTTAACTATTTCTCAAGAATTATTAGCCTTTCCAAAGTTCTTAAAAATTTTTTTGATACAAAGAAAAAAGTTTTGAATTTGATATAGAATGTATGAACCACTGCTTATTTTAGAATTTGGATATCTATTTTCCTTTCTCAATAAAAGTAATTTTTCATTGTACTTTTATAAAGGCAGAGGAAGGGTAGGGTATAGTTTAAGATTAGGAGAATGGGCTGAATAAGTAAGGGAGGAAATTTTAGAAGGGTGGAGAAAAAAAGAATATTTCATAAATTAAAAATGAAATTAAAAAATATTAACAGGGTTTTTTTTTTTAAACAGATTTCTTTCAGAATTCTTTATGTAAAGTTGAATTTGCATGATGCAAATTATAAAGTGAGAACTGTCTATATATTGAATTATATTTCTCTAATAACATTGAGTTCCCAATATTTCACACAAAATTATGAAACCACCCTGCAGCTTCTAGAATAAAGAGGGAGACCGTCAAGCTTTCCTGAGAAGGAGAGTTCATTCCATTCACATTCACAGTTATTAACTTCCTGTGTATTTCCCTCCATCTTGTTTTTCCTTCTGTTTGTCCTCTCTCTCCTTACATCTCTTCCCTCTTCACCAGTGTGTTGCTTCTGACTACTACCTTCCCTAATGTTCCTTCAGTTCTGTCAGTCTCCACCCTACCCAACTTTTACTTAAATTTCCCCCCCTCCTATTTCTCTGCCTGGTTAAGATAGATTTCTATATTCAACTGATTGTGTATATTATTCCTCTTGAGGCAGTACTGATGAATATAAGGTTTAAGATGCTTATCACCTCACTGTCCCATATTCCTCTCCACTGTAATAGCTCTTTCATGCTTTTTCATGTATAATTATTTATACCATTATACGTCTCCCTTCTTTCTGCACCTAGTATATTCATCTTTCTTATCTCTTTAATTTTTTGGTCATTCCCTTAAATTCTCCTTGTATCTTTATCTTTTTGTCTATGTATATTGCTTCTAGCTGTACTGTTAGTGATGCAATTTTTAAAAATTACATGTATTATCTTCGTGTGTGTTGATGTAAACAGTTTTGCTCTATTCAATCCTTTATATTTGCTTTTCTCTTTTTACCTGTTCATGTTTCTCTTGGATCTTGATTTTAGAGGTTAGATTTTTAGTTTAGTTCTGCTCTAATCCTACTCTTTCCCTTTATGAAAGCTTGAAATTCTTATATTTCATTGGATGACCACTTTTTCCCTTGATGTATTCTACTTAATTTTGCCAAGTAAGAAACTCTTGGATGTAGTTCTAGCTCCTTTGCCTTCTAGAATATCATGTTCTCTGACCTCTGATCTTTTAATGTTGCAGCTGCCGTGTCCTGTGTAATCCTAATTGTGACTCTGATATTTGAATTGTTTCTTTCTAGTCACTTGTATTTTTTTCCTTGATCTGATAGTAATTTGACAATAATAATATTTGAAGTTATTATTTTGGGATCTCTTTCCTGAGGTCATTGGTGGATTCTTTCAATACTAGTATTGCCCTCTTCTTCCAGGACATTAGGACAGTTTTCCTTGATAATTTTTTTCCAAGTTGCTGTCCAAGTCCTCCTTTTTTATTATGCTTTTCAGCTAGTCCAGTGATTCTGATATTGTCTGTCCTGGATTTATTTTCCAGGTCAGTTGCGTTTTTCAATGCGGCATTTTCTTTTTTTTTTCATTCATTTGAATTTGATTGATTGATTCTTGATGTCATTAACTTCCACTTGCCCAAATCTTACTTTTAATGTGTTGTTTTCCTTAATTAGCTTTTGTACTTTCTTTTCCATTTGACTAGTTGTACTCTTTAAGGAGTTGTTTTCTTCATTGGATTTTTGTATCTTCTATTCCATTTAGCCAATTCTACTTTTTAAAGCAGTTTTCTAAGCTTTTGACTCTTTTTTCCCAATTCTCTTGCATCATTCATATTTCTTACCCAATTTTTCTTCTACCTCTCTTATATGATTTTTAGTTTTCTTTTTGAGCTCTTCCTTGAGTATTTCTGGGCTTGAGACCATTTCCTGTTTTTCTTTGAGATTTGCCCATAGATTTTTTGATATTTTGTTTGAGTTTGTGTCTTGGTCTTCCTTGTCACCATAAAAACTTTTGGTGGTCAGATTCTTTTGTTGTTGTTGGGGTTTTTTTTTTTGTTTGTTTTTTGGTCTTTTTCACTTTTTTAAAATTTTGAGGTCTGTTCTCAGGGTGGAAAGAGTACTGTCTCATGCTTCTCATGCCAATTGCTGTAGATTTTGGGCATGAGGCTAGGCAGCAGTGAATTATATCTTAAGAAATTGTGGGCATGGCCTAAAGTGAGAATCTGTGTGTCAAGGAAAACTGGAGCAGTGACAGTGAATGCTTTTGAAACCATTAAGAATAATTGTTGATGCAGATAGACACCTGTAAATAGGAATTAACTGCTGATCAAAATTTTCATTTCAGCATACATTCTAATTTCCAAAGACAATGTAAATAATTTCTTTTATGAAGCAGTTTGTGATATATTTAATTTCATTTATTGCTTCCATTTTGTTTTTTGAATAAACTCCACTATGTAGAATACCAAAGAGGTCCCATGGCCCTCAGTTTTGTTTCTGACTCCTCACCATTCACTGAATTGAAATTAGATTGGTTTGAGAGAAATTGTTATAAGAAGTGTGTCTAGCTAAGAATGTTAAGGGGAAATTGAGAAAACATAAAAAGTACATTCACTCTTGGGAAAGTGATACTACTTTAATCTTTTTATTGTAGTAGAAATATAGGTTTTTTACTGAAAAAGACTATTCAGTTATTTTAAAGAAGTAAATTAGTAGGAATATCAACAGGCAGAAAAAAGCCACTAAGAGCCTCAGTTGAAGTTTCTCTTCTCATAGAGTAGTTTTCTGACCTTAGGCAAGTTCCTTAACTTCTCAGTGCTCCAAGTTCTCTCTAAGACAGTAAGTTACAGAAAAGGTGCTAGCTTACATCAGTAGAAGAAACTACCTCATCTAGTTCCTTGACCAATGAAATCCCAGGTCTGTTTCTGATCCTATTTCACAAAATAGGATTAATAGCATTAATGGCGTGGAATGGTTAGTTTCTTGAATAATCACCTTGATGAGATTTTTTTTTCTTGTTTTTGTTTCTATTAGCTGTAGCAGATTAGCTGTAAGAATTATGGTTATTTGGTTATATACATTGATATAATTTTCATTGATGTTAAAATAATATTGATATTTGTCATTCTTTAGATCTTCCTGTAACTTCCCCATTGGGCATTGCTGTGATAAAAAATTTAGAAAATTGGGAACAAATCCTACAGGAGAAAATGGACCAGTTTGAGGGGCCGCCTCCAAACTACATCAATACATGTCCTAGTGATACCTCAGTAGGAGCAGGACCAGCTACCCTGCGCAACAAAGCAATGTTAGACCCTGAAAATACTCCATTCAAGTAAGAAAGATTTTAGGGGATTATTTTTGTGGTAATATTCTCTTTACATATGTAGACTTGTTATAAACCTATTGTTAGGAAGGCTTTGTGTAGACATTCAAAATCATTTTTTCAGTAAGTTAATTTATCTTATGCTTTTCAGTCTGCATTCTATCATTGTATGGACCCCAGTATATAGTCTAGACAGTTGGCAGTGGTTTAGAGTATTTTTTGAAAAGAACACAATTCATTAGCTTATTGGAGATTACTTTCATTTGAAATATAGTCTAGTTAGCAAAGCAATGATGTAATAAGTAAGCCAAAGAAGGAGACATCCGTTGAACTATAGTTTAATAATTGTAGCATAATTTAATTAGGTATTTGAATTATCATAGGTATTCTGTTAAAAGGACACTTTTTTCCAAGGTGTTTTTTCTTTAAGTGGTTGGGGGGACAAACCTGTAAAATTTTTATATATCCAATTCTGTTATCTTCCAAATCTGTATATCTATATATATATCTCAACCTTCCTTCTGGAATAATATGGTACTATTTAAGCATTTAAAGGGGATTTGCTAGAATTGAGATGAAAAGGTCAACAGTTCATAGTTTACAAATATTCTTATAGTTTAATCTTTGTTATACTTCTGTTCCAAATTTATTTGCCTTTTTTCCTTATCTTACTTAAAATTCTCAGTTTCAATATTAATTTATTTCTAGTACCATGACTGGGTCTTTGGATGACCAGAATTACAGCCATTTGAAATCTACTTCCCCAGCTCTCAGTATGGCACCTGGGCTTCTGATTCCAGGCAATAGATTCCCTTAGCTTGGTCATTTTAGTTCACATCCTCTCCTCATTGAACAATACTTCAGAAAAAGCTGTCCTGCTTCCCCAAACTCCTTGAGAGAAACAATTCCTTCTTTTCTAAGCCCTAAGACCTCCCTCTATGCTACACCTCTGCCTACCTCAAGTTTTGGGCCTTAATACTCCCCCAGTTTTGATGAGGCCAGGAAAGGCAGACCTCTTAAAAGAGAGTGACTCAGAGGTCTGCCTTTCCTGACCTCATCAAAATCTGTTCCTCACCTTGTTTGCTGATTTTGACTGTCTTTTTGAAGGCATATTAGCTCTTAAGGGACATTTGTCCCTAAATTTACACTGTGTGATGTGTCTGGCTATCCTAAGTACCCCAGAGTGAATTGAGACTATTGAGGGATCCATTCATTTCTTTACTGCAAAGTCATGAAGTAAGTTCCTCATCTTCCAAATTACAAGTTGTTAATATTATTACAAATAAAAGTTTATGGCTGTATCAAATAATTGAGAAGAAAGGACCATTCCACCATTGTCTCCAGAAGTCTCCAAATGTAGCAAGTTATCACTGGATGACAATGTGTTCTTTCGATTAAAATAACTATATTACTTTGGTTTGTTTTTTTCCCCCTAGATCCAGAGATTCCTCTGCATTTCCAGCTAAACGACTCTGGCATTTCCTTGTTAAACAAGAAATCCTTCAAGAGACATTTATTAGATATATATTTACTAAGAAAAGAAAACAAAGTGAGGTAATTGAATAAGAGAAATACTTTTATATTGTGATTTGTAGTCATTTTTTCTTTTAATTCTCTTACTTGAGTCATTACTACATTAAAAATTTTCATTGTAGGGGCAGCTAAATGACAATGGATAGAGCACTAGCCCACATGAAGTCAAGAGGTCCTGAGTTCAAATCTGACCTCAGACACTTAATACTTACTAGCTCTGATACCCTGGGCAAGTCACTTAACCCCAGTGGCCTCCCCCCCAATAAATTTTCATTGTAGTTAGATTTTAAAAAAAATTATTTTTAACATTTAGTTTAGCTAATTACTGAAACACAGAATCCTTCATAGTTATCTGAGACTACCAGTGTCAAAACTAAAATTTGTATGATTTTAACTTTTGTACTAGATTCATAATAGTTAAAAGAGTGGAACTATTACAGCAAAGTCAAAGAATATTTTTCCTTTTAACTTGGCGACTTAGAAACTTAACTATTGATTACATTTAGAAGAAAAGATTTTAGGGATACAAATACAAAATTTTAGGGATACAAAATACAAATCTGTTTCAGTTTATAAAAATGTTGAACATTTAACTTCATCAGGGAATACATAGAATTCTACAATAAATGTAAAAGTCATTTATTTATTTGGATTACGCTAATTCTCCCTCTTTCCCACCATCACCCCAGAAATTTTCTTTTAAAAATTGTAGTACAAGAAAACAGAAAATAGGAGTATAGAGATTTTTAAAAGAAATATTTTTTGAACTTATTTATGTTGTGTTCTTAGATATCTATTTTTCCATCTTCACTGCATTTTGTGTTAATTGACATCACAATTCCAGTTTCCAGTTTTTCCTTTTTATTTTTGTATTTCTAAAGAAGAATTTATAATTATATTTTTCTTTTAATGGTGGGGTGGTCATTTCCATTGT
The DNA here is from genome assembly GCF_902635505.1 of Sarcophilus harrisii. Classification (NCBI taxonomy): domain Eukaryota; kingdom Metazoa; phylum Chordata; class Mammalia; order Dasyuromorphia; family Dasyuridae; genus Sarcophilus; species Sarcophilus harrisii. The sequence continues at coordinate 503,241,570 of NC_045427.1, read as the reverse complement.
AATATTTTCATTTCTTTAAAAAATTTATTTCATGCATGTGTTTTGTGTTTGTGACTTTGTGATGTTGTGTAGTCTGTAGAAGATCTTGAAGAACAGGTCAAACAAAACTTCGTAGTGGAAGATTGCCTAAACAAGGTAGTATCTGTCCCAAACTCCTATATAAAAATCCTTTATAAAATTTCTAAGGAAAACTCTTTCTTCTGCAATACTAACAGAGACCCATGAAATTCTGACAAACTAATTAGAAGCACAGTAGTTATTGCCCCTTCTCTCTCAACTCAGTCACATATTGATTTTTAGTATTTTTTTTTCTCTTTTTTCCTTTATAATTTTTTTCAAGTCCAGCGAATCAGTGACATTCAAGTGCCTAGCTTCTCTCTTCCTTTCTCTCTTTTTTGTTCACATCATCTTTGATTTTCAGTCTGTTCTCAAGTAGAATTTTATCTTTTCCCCACTCCTTGGTCCTTTTTTCTCTCCCATTGTCTTTTATCTATCCATGATACCTTTACTTTATTTCTTTTCTTATTAACTTTTTTTCAGCTCTGATTCTTTTCTCTTTCCTCTTCTCCTTTCCCTCCTCCCTCTTTTCCTCCTCCTCTTCCTCCTTTAACCTCTCTTTACTTTTCATTACTTACCTCTCATTTCTTAGCCATAGCTTTTTCCTTTATTGCTCATGGCCCTTTTTTTCACTTTGGGCTCCTTGAGGTTCACACCTTTATCCTGAGGTGGCTGCACACACTCCTGCTACCCAGTGAAGAGGTCTGTTACTATAGTAGATGACCAGCAATAAAAGATATGTTCCGTGTCTTGTGAGTCACCTAATCATCAGTAGCCTTTAATCACAAAGGGAAGTCTTTGCAGTTTGGATGCTTTCACTTACCGTTTCCTGCATGTGTTTATTTTTCATTTTGTTTAGTATATGCATATTTTTTTCACACACCACTGCAATTAAAACTTGGTAGCACATGTTTTGTAGGTTGAAGCTGATCTTGGTTATCCAGGGGGAAAAGCAAAAATCATCCACAAAGAATCCGACATGATTATGGCATTTGCAGTTAATAAGGTAAAACATTTACATTTAAAAAGAATCTAATCACTATACCATCCAGGTTCTTTACTCAGAGATGTTTCTGCTCTATAGGCAAACAATAATGAAATAGTCCTGGCTTCAACTCATGATGTACAAGAACTTGATGTTACTTCTTTGTTGGCCTGTCAGTCATATATATGGATTGGAGAAGAGTATGATAGAGAATCAAAAAGGTTTGTTTTTCTTGTGCTGTTTATTTAAAGTTAGAAAACATATTAAATGATTATAAAAGAAATTTGTATCATCTTGAAAAGTCTGTTTTTCTGTTTATACAATAGGAGAAGTGTTTTATTGGTTTGATTATTTTAGTGACTAGTCCCTTTGATTGGTGAATCAACTACATTCTATATCTGAGGCTCTAAATCACATATAAACTACTGTAACTATTTGCATTATAGGCCAAACTTTGTTCTATTTTTCCTACCAGCTATCTTGGAACTTAATCTTAAATAAGTAGATTGTGGTCTTTAATTAATTACTAGCCCCCTGCCTTTTCAGTAAAACAACTGACTTATCATTTATAAACCTCCATCTAATTTGATCTCCATTTATGATTAGCGACAGACTTAATTAGATTTATTAGATTAGAAAGGAGTATTTACTAGTATGATATTGTAAGGATAGTTGTCATAAAACTATCTCACCAGAATTCTGAGGTATACTTGCTCACAAATACATAAAGAAAGGGCAAGGGAAAGTGAACTCAGCACATGTGCAGCAAAGAGATATCCCATAACCTTCAAGTTATTGGAAATTTTTTTTCCCTTTGTGAAGTTCTTATGAAGTTCCCCTTTTCTCTGTGTAGCTTTCTACTAGGCTCTGATGTAGAGTCTTGAAGCTGTTTTTTTCTCAGGATTTCCATTGAGTTTTCAATCTTGATTTCAAATATTTTCATCAGTTATTGATATTTTGGGGATGTTAACTACCAATTCCAATGGGAAATCCAAATCTTTTACTCTTTAACAGTTCACAAAGTCATTTACCTAGTCAAGGGGAGGGAAGAGAGAAGCTCTTAACCATTCTACTCACCCAAGCAATTTCCTCTTATGGGCTTGACTCGCTTGCTAGTGTTATGTTGGATTCTGAACTGGTTTTCTGTCTTATAAGTCCCGTTAGGACAAGATTGATTCTCTTTAACCAGCCACGGCATATTTCCTGTGTGACACTTGCTTTCATTCAATTCTATGCAGTTTTCACCTTTGACTGATTTAATATAGATTTATAGGCCTTATTCATATTTAGTTTATATTTTTTATTCTATAAACCAGTTAGATATATTCTTATCTAATAATAAAGGCATGTAGGCATAGAACATCTTGTTAGTTGATTTTGAAGAATGTGGGATACTACTTATACATACAATTTGTTAATTATTTAAATTTACTTTTTGAGGGATCTGTAAAAGCTAGAGAATAGGTGAATGGGAAACAAAGGAATTCAATTCAACAAGCACTTTTACATACCAACTATCATATGCAAAAAAATCAGAGAAATTTTGTTTGACATTGAATACAAATACATTCTAGTAGTTCATACCCATTCTCTGCCAATTAGAATTTCCTTATCTCGTCTCTAGGATTCATTGGTTTTTCACAGTTTGCTACTTTCATCTTGAAGATGTCAGCAGAGTATTCCTAATCCTATTAGTCAAAGATAATAGATTGATTGAATTTATTTTTATGTCATGATAATTTATGTGCATTTCTGGATATATCACCTGGACACATCTCGTAAGATAATCAGGTAGATAATTCAGGTCCAGTTAGCCTTACTGCTTGATAAGTTTGAAGAAATATGTATGGCTTGTCATCCTTAAAATAGATTCTTCTTTCATTATATTTGTTAGGTTTGGTTATATGTGTTATGTATTTGCAAACTATGTACATTCCATCTTGCTTTTTTACATATATATTTTCACAAAAGTAATACATTTACATATGTATGTGTATTTTTATAGTGCAGATGCCTCTTCTGTCAAAGAACTATTTTACTAAATTTCAAACTTAATAATCTTAATATGACCCATTTTACATTAATCTCAAGCTTTTAATTAAATAAAGGAGTGTTTAGATTGGGATATGTCATATAGTTGATAGCTCCCATTGACACAAGTGTGATATTTTTAGCTTTGCTCTATCAATTATTAACAAAAAAATCAGAATTGAGAGAGAGGAAGTGATTCCTAATGAAAGGCAACAAAATTTTGAGAGTTTCAAGTATGGAGTCAAGAGAATTTCCAAGCATGGAGGAAATATTCATGTAACTTAGGGGAAAAGCAAGAGAGAGGTTTTAGATCTATGATCTTAAAATCTCTGACATATGAAAAGGAGATCTCAGTGTTAATTAAGAAAATGGTTTTAAATTATGTCAAAAATTCTTGTTATACAATAATATCCAGCATGCCACAGGCATAATAGCCATGATATGAACCCCTATTTTAAAAATATTTTCAACCCAGTCTTTGGAGATTTTTCCCCATGGAAAATTTCTCCTTATTTATTGCTTTATAATGGGAAAACTATTTTTACAGAAATTTCCTCAGCAACTTTATTAGAGCACATTAATAAAGCATTCTTTATTTACGAATTCCATAAAGCATGAACCATATTGAGCATTCATGAGGAAACTTATATATTGACTTAAACTTGTTTTTCTCTTAACAGTTTTTCTAGCTAATTTATGCCAATAAAAATCCCACCATTTTAATTGTTTTTTTTTAATTTTTTAATTGTTGATATAAGCAAAACTGAATACATAATATACATATACATGTATATAAAAATATATACACACATATATATGTATATATTCACATATATACCCCCACACACCCTTCAAAAAAAAGCCCAACTTCTGGCTACATAAACATAGTCAACCAGTGTCTCTAAAATATTATACACAATAGTGGATATTTGTAATATTTTTATTTTTCCCAGTAGGATTTATTTTTTTTTTCCCTCTTGGGTGATACCATGAATATTTGATCTAAATAGCATTGCAATTGGAAAATGGAACTCCACAGTAATTATTTCTCTCCCTCCCACCTTTTTCCCATTCTTTTTTCCTTCTTTCCCCACTCCCCTCAAACATGCACACCCAGTTCTGATGACGTTGATTATCGTGGTTCTACTACAACTCTTTCTCAGGCCCCAACGACATCCTTTACAGTGAGTCAGGTGCATCCATCTTCTTCTTTGCCATGGTTAGGCAGTGGACAAACAAGCACTGGAGCTGGTGTGGTATGTATGCTGTTCAGTAAAGGTGCTATTTTTGAACATAGTTTTCCTTTAAAATAAAATTGTGTTTACTAGTAGCAATATCTGATGTTTACTATTAGTGTTCAAGAAAATGTATGAGTGTTCTTATTGTTAGGAATATAAAATATAATTGCTTCATTTGCAGTTGGGTAGTAGGAATTTTCTTCCATTCTCCTATTCTGAAGAATCTGTAGGTTGTTATTGTAGTACAGTTTTGAAGGGGAAAGACAACTTGATATTAGAGATACTTGAGACTCAGATATGGAGAAAGCATGTAGCTATCCAGGAAAACAACAAATTGTAAAGGATTGAGAATAAGTAGATTTGGTTATAGGTCTATAGATCTCTAGAAGATCAGTAATGTTCAATTAAAAATGTTCAAAAATAAAATAAAGAAGGAACAAATGACATTCATGAAACTTTATCTGAATGGGTAATTCAGCACTTTAAAACAATAACAGATTTTTTTTTTACCCAATTTACTGTCTCTTTTTTTTACTGTTCTTTACTCTTGGGGAATCTTTGTCAATGAAGGGCAAGGCTAGCTTGCTCACTGTTCTCACTGCTGTCCCCTGGGGATTTCCTGTGACTATTTTTTGCGTTGAAAAGGTTAAAATGATCCCCTTGCAGTTCAGCATTGGGTTAGTTAAAGCAAAATGCCAACAACACTCTGGTGGCTACTTTTAAAGCAGAGATTTTAATTTTTAACATTTTATGAGACTAAAGATTAAATTTGTAAAAATGAACTCTATTTATCACTTGAGATCTGATACTAGTTTCCATGTGAAATGTCTACTTGAAATTCAAGTACCTCTTTTAATATGATATAGTAAATAGGAAGTATCCTACAGGGAAAAGAGTCAATGCTGGGGATTTAGTATCCTCCCCCTCAAAAAACAACTCCCAGATCCAGCTCCGAGTTCTTGTTATACCATTAACTAGTTATATAGTCTTATGTGAATCACTTAACTTTTCTTTGGCTTTTTAACGAATCAGATGGGGCTAATCTTTCCTATTCTGTTTTTAGAATACCTCACCAGTTCGTAATGAGAATTAGATGAGGACTAATATATGTAAAAATGCTGGGAAAACTATTAAATTTCTATGACTTCATTAATTATGCAACAAAATAATTATTTAAGGTATCAACTTCTTTTTGATAAACTAACACAAATTATTCTCCAATGTTCTCCCACCACAAATTTAGAGGAAACAGTATTGTTTTATTAAAATTTATAATTTTTATATTACATCATTGTTATGATGTAGGAATATATTTATGCCTGCTGCAAATATTTTTTTCATTTAATTTCATATGTAGAAAATTTATTCTTTGGATGGAAGGCCTTTTTTTATGTAGAATCTATAGCGTACCCTGCTTCCAAGTCCCATTAAGAGATAATCTTCTGCCTATGTCTAAATGTATACATTTATGTTAATATTAATGATGTAGGAATATATTTATGCCTGCTGCAAATATTTTTTTCATTTAATTTCGTGTGTAGAAAATTTATTCTTTGGATGGAAGGCCTTTTTTTATGTAGAATCTATAGCATACCCTGCTTCCAAGTCCCATTAAAAGATAATCTTCTGCCTATGTCTAAATGTATACATTTATGTTAATAGGAGGAATTTGGAGTCAGCTGGATGATAGCGTGGTAGTAGAGGGATCTATAGAATCAGTGCCCTAGTTGTGATATTTCCCAAATCACACCATTTAGGTAGTTACTTATATTTTTGGCTTAGCCAGGCCTATCAGGAATGGGTCAAATGATCTTTCCCTACTTTTTTCACACTTTACCTACTTAGCTTACCAAGATTCTCTGATTCTTTTTTTTAAACCTTAGCTGGGCTAACACCTTTCTTAGGGCTGATAGCTCTTTCAGATTATCATGTTCCAGTTATTGTGTGACTATACTGTTAATTAAGTAACAGTATTAATGTCAGTTCAAAGATAGGTCACATCATTAGCAAAGTTGCCACTTAGGGCTCCTCAAGAGCCATTTAACACATAGCCTTTACTGATGTTTAATGAAGAATATTTGTATAGTTAAACCTGCCCACTAAATCCATCATTAATCTTGTTTATAATCTCGAAGTCATTAATGAAAGTAAAGAATATTACCATATATTGTTTATTCTTAGTAAAGTTTACTTAGTAATATTTATTGTAAGGAGATGATACTTGAGCAGTCTATCATGAAGGAAAATCATAACTCACAGTATGAAAGCCTCATGTGAGAGAAGACTTATACCATTTATGACTTTCTTTATTAAAAACAAACCTGAATTTGTTGACAGTATACCAATTGTGAGGTTACATATCGAGATAGAGCTATCAGGGGTGATTTGACTTGGAAAAATTTCTAAGCCTTTTACTTGCTATATGTGTCCTGGAAGAAAGAAAACCAATACAGTTAAGGAAAAAACTTTTCAGGGAGACTGATCATTGTCTTCAGATACTTAGGCGCTAGTAGGATCCCTTTTACTAGGAGTATTCAAGTACAAGTAAAATATTGTATTGGAGATGCCTGTTTTGAGTAGAAAGTCATTGAACCTAATTGACTTCTAAGTCTTGAAATTCTATGATTCAAGTAACCTTCTCTTTCTCCTCCTTTAGTGTAGGTAGCAGTTGGAATAAAAGGGAAAGATGTTTTTAAAGCTAATAAGTTAGGCAAAGGCTGTGTATCTGATGTAGATTTTCCTGTTAAACTCAAGGGCTTCAAATATTTAGGCCAACCCAGCAGTAGACCCTAGGGAATGAACGGCTTTGGAGCCACATGAAAGCAATGTTTTTAAATTGTGTGGGTTAAAGGGGTGAAGTGGGAGTATAAATCACATGCTAGCTAATACTTTTTGTACACAAGTTATTTCTATATTGTAGAAGCACATCTCCCAAGATTAAAATTTGTTGAGAAGTTTGGGCTCTTTTTATGAGGAGCATGAATCAAATTCATTTCTTTAATATGTTCCCTTTATAGCTTATGAAAAGAAATCTTCATAATGTCAAGAGAATGACTTCACATCCTGTTCATCAGTACTGTAAGTTTCTCATTTATCATCTAGACAATATAAGTAAAAATATCTTCTTCATATTGACAGAGACAGAATAGAAGATCTTTGCTGTACTCCTAAGTTCTAGATCCAGGTCAGAAGATGTGGGTTCCCAGGGCCTTGCTTCACCAGTTATTAGCAGTTGGTTGTTGGACAAATCTTATGATGACATTTGTGAACTATTGTTGCACCATTTATAAAGGAGGAATGGGTTATCTATTTGGGAATTGTAAGCTGTAGAGCACCATATGAATACTAGCTATCATATTGAAAATATTTTTGATTTCATCATTAGTGATTTTCTTCTGCGTTTTAGATCTGACAGGAGCTCAGGATGGCAGCGTACGAATGTTTGAATGGTCTCGTCCACAGCAGCTGGTGTGCTTCCGTCAAGCAGGCAATGCAAGAGTTACCAGGATGTATTTCAATTCACAAGGGAACAAGGTCAGTCCTTGGTGATGAATGTCTAAATCTGCCTAAAAATTTTACTTAGATGGGACTAGATAAGGATCTAATTTGAAAAGGAAGAGTATAGCCTTAACAAGTCAATTCAGTGTTCTTAATTTACATTGATAAGTATCAATTTAGGGCTTTTCTTTTAGTTACAATGACAAAAATGAATTAATTTCTGCTTTTAGGGATCTTTCACATTCCATATATGCTGTTTCAGTAGAGCTGTATGTAAATCCATGATATTTGATATAGATTTTTAATTAGGTAACCTTTTTATTTAAAAAAAACACCTCTAATCCTGAGCAAAGTGGTGGGTAATATTACTGTGTCTACTTTAGTGAGTCTACTCTTGTGATCAAACTTTTGAAAGAGACTTTAGTCTCAAGTTTCATTTGACCCAAAATGGAGGGATAATTTATAATGGGTGAGGAAAAGTGGTTGGGAATGATAGAGACATACTGTGCTCAACTATTTGGGAGAGTAGATGACAGTAAAATTAAATTATGAAGGAAAATATTATTAAAGTTGAATATGTATGTCTTGCATTCCCCATAAATATTTCAGTCAGTGGAATAAAGGATTGGAAAACATAGATCTTTTAATTTTTTATTATTCCTGCAGTGTGGTGTTGCAGATGGAGAAGGTTTTCTGAGTATTTGGCAAGTAAATCAAACTGCATCCAATCCCAAACCTTATCTGGTAAGTAATGTGAAACATACTCACAACAGGATATTTGGTAAGGCCTTTATAGTGAGAGGAATAACTTGATCCAGGAGACATGGAGCTAGTTAGAGATGTTACTTTGAAACTTTGTCCTGGATTTATTACCTGGTTGTGTCTATTGACCTCTTTTTTTTTTCAAAGCTAGGGAGGTGACTATTAATAATTAAATTAGGTCAGTGGCTTTATTTTGTGTCCTTCTGTCTTGTTCTTGATTCTGCATTAGCTCACATATTCCTTAAACTCTTTGAGCCTTACTAAGATCATGCAAAAACTCTACTTCACAGAGTTATTGGGAAAAAAACATTTATTAACCTTAAAATGCTAGATCTTTGTTTAAAATTGCCTTTTAAAGCTATAATGTACTTTTAATTGAAAGCTGTTTTCATAATCATCAGATAATTGAACCAGGTATTCACTGAGGTCCCTTCCAGTTCTAACATTCCACATTCTGTTTTCTACTTTCATAAACTTTTGTTCATGCTTATCTATATTAGAAAGCTTTGGTTTCCTTCTTAGGATCATGTAATTATGTAGAGATTTATTTCAGTGTTCCATATTAAGAGTGCATGTAGATGGGGATCATAGAATCTCAGAGTTCAAAGGGAAGCTCTGAAGTGATATGGGTTGATCAGGACCAGAACAGGAGTCCCATTTGCAACAGTCTGACTAGTAGTCACTTAGCCTCTAGTTAATATTTTGCTCTCTCTTACTAACAGACTTCCTGACCTGTGCCCATTGTCCATATTACCTCATCATTCCATTTCCTTCTTTAACCTTCTGGAATCCGTCTAGCTTTTGCTCCTCCCATTTAATGGAAATGGTTTTGTCCAGGTTCTTCAGAAACCTTTTCAATCCAAGTACCTCAGTCTTCTGTCTTCTGGGTTTCTGCTGCACTGAAGAGTTTTTTCCTTGATTCCTTAAGATTCTGTCCCTTTCCTTTTAGCTACATTATACTAATTTTGGCTCCTTTCCGCTCTATTACTTGGTTGACTCCTTTTAACTATGACAGATTTCTGTAACATGTATGAATTTAACCTTTTATTGATTGATATTTGATATATGATAATTTACTAATTTCTTGATAAATCATCAAAAATAGGAAGCTTATTCTTATCATTTGATATATAAGCTTTTTCCCCTCAGTTGAACATCTCTAGAAAAATTGAAAGACTCTTTATTTGAAATGGAGATTAAGTCTTTAAGGCTCCAAAAGGTCAAATTAAAAACTATGAGTAGAGATTACAGGAGGTACATTTTGATTTAAGCTAAAGAACAGACCTCCTTGATTCTTTTACTCACTCTGTTACAATACTCTCTCTATTTCCTTTCTTTCATTTAAACTTTTAAAAATCGTCTAACCTTAATATGTCTGCTTTTTCACTGTTTTGGCTTTTTCCCTACCACCCACACTATTGAAAGTATTCTCTCAGAGGTCAGTAATGACACCAAATCTCTAAATCTAACCTCCCATATTCAGTCCTCATCCTTTTCAACTTTCTGCAGCTTTTGACACTGTTGATTACCCCATTCAAATAGGCATTCTCTTTCCTTGGTTTTAAAGACACCACCTTCCCCTTATTCTTCTTCTATCTCTTTAAATGCTTCTTTGCTGTCTGATCTATTATGTTCCCTGAAATGTTAATGTAAATGTTTCCCAAGGGTTTGTTTTTAGCCTTCTTTTCTCTGTAGATGCTTGCTGTTAGTTACACCCATGGCTTTAAATAAGCATTTCTGTGCAGGTGATAAAATCCCAATTTCTTTCTCTAGTCTTCTGACTCTCTCTCTGTGTCCCATTTTTGAAACCCTTGAATTATTTGATCTTTTCCTTTAGTTATATTTCATATTTGGTTTCTTGCTTGTTGATTCAGTCTCTAACATGTCTCAGCATGAATCCCTGTTATACCCTCTCTGTTATACTCTCATTACCCAATTACAGCCTCTCATTGCCATTGTTATGGTAATATTTCAATAGTCTCCAAATAGGTCTTTCCACCTTCATACTATTTTGAAATTAATCTTTTTAAAAGTACATAGATTTAATCATGTCACTTCTCTGTTAAAAAACAAACAATTTAAATCTTTAATCCCTTTTACCTTTCAAGTTTAAACTCTTCTCTTTTTAATCTTATCTCCCTTCCCTTTCCTTCCTTCCAGTCTGTTTGTGTCTCTCTCATCCATATGAAATGACTGTTTAACTTCACTGAAACTTTCCTTCATGCCCTCTCTTTCCCCTATTGAACTTCCCATCACATTACCTTTTATTAAAAACTCTTTTAATGCCTTACTCTCAATTCTGTTGATGTCTTATCTCCTTCCTAAATGATAGATTTCATGAAGGTATAGATTATGCTTTATGTCACTGCCTAGTACACATAATTCTGTAAAGGACTGAATTCTCTGTCATAATAAGTATTCAAAGGCTGTTTGATCATATGTCAAGGATATTACAGACATTGAGTAGGAGATAGTCTCTAAGATATTTGTAAGCTCTCTTATTGGTGCTAAGATTTAAGGATTCTTTAAGGCCTTTTGAGGCATTAGAAATCATAAAAATGGCTAAATAGGACATGTCCTGTCCATCCTTGAGGAATAGATAGGGAAGTATCAGGTGCCTAGAATTGATCTTAGTTGACAGTGATAATTTAACAAAATGTTTTTTGAACTGGAATTTTCACCCAGAATCTTACTAAAATAATAATAAATGGCCAAACCATGCTAACCATAGAAATAATTAATGATACTTTGCATTCTATTAAAACATTTACATTTTAAGCAAGCATGTTTTCATTTAAGCATGCAAAAAGAGAGAAAGAGTGTACTAGTTATTGTTTTTGTAGTGTGTGACATTGGACTGTTGTAATCCCTTAGCATGCCCTAAAGTTTTACATGTTTATTAATCTTTTTTAGGTACCAGAGTATTGCACATTTTTCAAATACTGTGAGATGTCTTTAAGCTACTTCTTGTTTTCTGAAATAATGATTTTAGAAAAGATATAGTCATTGTGCTTCGTATATCACTAGTAGAATTGTATACATATTTTGTTTTAAAGAATTTTAATATTTAGTGACACTTTGGATGTGTGGCTAAGACAGAGCATACTTTGTTTTCTGTAGAGTTGGCAGTGCCACGGTAAAACCACAAGTGACTTTGCATTTATTACCTCTTCAAGTCTAGTTGCCACATCTGGACAGTCCAATGATGGCAGGTATGTTGGTCAGTTGTCCCACATCTTCCTTTCCCACCTCCCCTCATCCAAGAAATACAGCCAGAAGTGAAGTTTAGTAAAAAGAAGTTCTTGTCAAAAAGTAAGCATGGTAATTATCTTTCTCTATTAATGGCAGTGTGATATAGGTTCTTGGATTTGGGCAGACTTGGGCTCAAGTTTACCTTTCAGTACCATGGACAACTTTCTGAGCCTGAAGGTTACAGATGAATTAGTTGATAGTCAGCTTCAGTGAGGGGCTTTCCCTCTTCTAAAGAACTAATCCACAAAAAAGCAAAACTTGTCTTACAGTAAAAATATAGCTGCCTCTTGTGAAAAGTCTCATTACAAAAATGTTTACAAGGGTAAGAAAAAAATGACCTATCAACAAAGTTTTTCAGATTTTATTTGCTGCTGTTAATACTATAGCGTTATAATGATAGTTACAATGGTTGACCTACCCTCTATATACTGTATACACAGATGTAAATACAAGTCAACAGTATGAATATTTCACTGTAAACTTTTATTAAACAAGAGAACACATTTTAAGGCAGTATATGCCCATAATGATGCTTATGTCTCTTTTTGTTTGTTTTTTTAAGAAATGTATGTCTTTGGGATACCCTGATATCACCTGCAAACAGTCTCATTCATGGTAAGTGAATTAGGATTTGAACTTTAATGATATACAAAAAAGTACTTTCCTCCTTTGAATTTTGTAAAGTAAAATTACTGCATTGTTGTGTTCCATAGGTATTGCCCTAGAAAATCAAACTGCCTAAAATGAAGTATTCCAGTTTTGTGCTCCTCAAAAAGTGTAGAAAAGTAGACCTTTAAATAGATTAAGAATTAGTATGCAGTAGTAGAAAGAGTAGTGGACTTGGAGTCTGGAGATCTGATTTGAAATCATAAGTCAAACATTTCTTAAGAGATATGAGTAAGGAATCAGGCCTCACTTTGTTCCCTTGGAAAAAAAGAAAAGAAAAAGACACAACATTGCTACAATATTGTTATGAGAAGAGCTTTTTTTTTTTTTTTTAACTTAGTGCCAAATGAATTAAATTGTTTATCATTATTAGGTACTTTTTAGTTGATGAAATGGAGAATTATATGTGGAATGATGTGAACCCACATTTTAGTCAGTGGTTTTAACAGATAATAATGCCAGTCTTTTCATAATTTTCAAAAAAAAGTTTTTTATTTGTCATAAACTTACTATTAGAAGTAGCAACCAATAAAAAAGAAAAAAATTGAATATCTATGATAATCTCATACTCGTAATCTCATGTTTACTTTCTGATTTAATGTTGATTTTGACCTTTGTTCATTAAATTGATGGTTTGTTAGTACAGATGGCTGATTCAGAAATTATTCACACATCAGTAACTTGTCATTTCCCATTTATTGTTATATTTAATTTCATTTTTGTGGTATTCTGTGTCTTTCATTTCTACAGTCTTCCAACTTTCTTATTGGAAAAAAATATTCATGAACAGTATGGAATAGATAATAGAATAAAAGAAGTGTGAGACTTCTGTGTAGTCTTATAAGATTTCAACTTTTGTTTTTTCTTTTTTAGTTCTAAATCATATTTTCCAACATATTTTTGCTGTATTCATATATGCTTACTTTTATATTGAATTCACCAGCTATTTAGTTGCAAACTAACTTAGTTTACAAGTGTTTGTGCGTGATATATAATCTCGGTGGTGGTTTTTTTGCCTATGCTCCTTATATGCATTGTAAAGAAAGAAGACCAAGTGTCCCATGAATTTAGGTTTCTTGTTGCCTTTAGGTAAGTGATAGATGCCAATTCTTCCAATTCCATTATTTGATCCTGCAAGGAGAACCTTCCTTTTGTTGCAGTTTATATCTTGCGATTTCATTTATAATGATGGATTATCTTGTCCCCTACCCCTCATCTACAAAAGGTGAAATGCATGATTTGCCCATGGTATGACTTTAATTGTTCTTCGCATCAGCTCCCATGGATTTAATTATTATATTTATGCTGATAATTTTCAAATCATACTTAATTTTCCTGTCCCACTATTTCTACTGACTGAATATCACATCTCCAAATACTTTTCAGACATTTTGAATTGAATTTCCAGGAGACATTTTAAACTCAGTTTGTCTAAAACAGAACATGAGTTCTTTCCCTCTAAACCTTACCCCCTCATATCTTCTGTATCATTATAGAAGGTAACATTATGATTCCAGTCCCTCAGGCTCTTTACCTAGGAGTTGTCCTCTTTCACCCTCTATGAATAATATATTGCCAGTGCTTATCAATTTGACCTTTTAACATCTCTCCAAAATTTCTCTCTCTGACACTGCCACCATTTCAATGCAGGCCCTCATCACCTCATGCCAGGACTATTGCAATGATCTGTCAGGGTGGCTGCCTGCCTCAAGTCTCTCCCCACTCCAAACCATTCTCCATCGCTTCAGGAGCAAATACAAAATGCTCTGTTTGGCATTCAGAGTGCTTCATAACTTGGCCTATTCCTACCTTTCCAGTCTTCAGTCCAGTGACACAGACCTCTTGGCAGTTCCATGAATAAAACACTTCATTTCTTAAGTCTGTTATCCCCCAGTCTACAGCAGTTTCCCTCCTATGTTCTGACTCTTGCCTTTCTTGGCTTCCTTTAAGTCCCTTCTACCTTCTACAGGAAGCCTTCCCTAGTCCCTTTTAATTCCAGGGCTTTTCTTTTTAAAATGATTTCTAATTTATCGTGTATATAATTTACTTTGTATATGCTTGTTTACATGCTGTCTCCCATATTACATTGTTTAGCAGGGAGTATGCTTTGCCTTTTTTTTTTGTATTCTCAGAGAGGTTAGATAGTACCTGACACATAGTAGGCACTTAATAAATGTTTATAGAATAAATGAATAATTCTAGGAAAACCTACTTTCCCCTACTTCCCCCAAATAACTTATGTCACTAATTGATGCCTGAACTTCCATTAGAGCTACATTGTTTTATTTGAAAAAATCATATTAAAATGAATATCTCTCCCCCTCTTAGAGAGATAATAATTTGGTAATTTCTATTTCAGTATGAGTCAGTTCCAGAATCTTAATCTGAAATAAAGATTAGGTTTGAAAGAAAATGGGTCTAACTCTGGAGAAGAGGAAAGAATGGAGAAAATGAATTCACACACACACAAAAAGAAAACTTACTTGTTAGAAAATTTATTTTTGGGTCCTTATTCTCTGCTTACTCACTTTGTGGTCATGGAAAGGGAAATTACTTAACTTCTGATATTGGTTCCTCATATATGAAATGAGGATATTAATACTTATTATACCTTATCAATTTATGAGGATTAAATGAGAGAATATAAAGTTCTCATAAAGTGCCTTATAATTATATTTTGTCAAGGGCTGATCTGGCATTCATATACACATAATTACAATGTTAACACTTGAGAGTATTCTTCAGAGCAAGATTATTTGGAATGGAGGAACTTTACATTTTCTACCTTTTTCTTTCTGGAGATGCCAGGGAGTTAAAAATCTGCTAAGTTTGACCTGTTTTTTTCTTGCCAGGTAGTAATTCATTTTAGATCTGCTACTAAATATTTCTGAAAAAGACCAGGACTGATGAGTCCTGTTTTGGGACTGGTTCTTTTGAAACTGTCAAGAGGTTATATCAGAGGTGGTAGTTCATAATTGAGATCTTTTTCTCTAGTGTCTTTTCCCCCATTTGTAAAACATTTGCCTCTAAATTTTTCTTTGTTTTGTACTTTGGGGTTTTAAATATCATTTGCTTTTCCTAACATTTCACAGCATCCCATTTTTTCTTCTTTAATTTTTCTTAATTTAAAAGAATAAAAATTTATTTAAAATTGATATGCCTTTTAATTTGAAATAAAAGATTCAATAGCTTTTGTGAACCATCAATAAAAATTGTTAAAATTCATTAGATTTGCCACAGTAGAAATATTCATGTCTGGAATGTTTGTTTACATCCCTCAGGTTTCACCTGCCATGAGCATGGTGCCACAGTGCTTCAATATGCACCTAAGCAGCAACTTTTAATCTCTGGAGGCAGGAAAGGATGGGTCTGTATATTTGATATTCGGCAGAGACAAATAGTTCATACATTCCAGGCCCATGACTCGGCTATTAAGGCCATGGCTCTGGACCCTTGTGAGGAATATTTTACTACAGGATCAGCAGAGGGGAACATAAAGGTAATTCCATATGCTTCAAGTTCATTGTAAAAATCAAAGGAAATAATGTATGGGAAGTGTTTTGTAAACCTTAAAGTGATCTATATCTATCTATATACCTATAATTGTAAATTAATATTGATAATTTTGAAAACACAGATTATTGAATTATGTACTAATACTCAGTCTGGGGAAAAACTTGATGTTTTCAAAATGTGGTGACTTAATTCAGAAAATACTAGTTTGTGGCCATATGTTTAAAATGTTCAATTTGCAAAATTAGTTTCCATTAGATTATTCTTGGTGATGTTGGCAAGTATGCCTCTTAACTGTTTTCCACAGGTTAGTCATCTTTAAAAGATACTTAAATGTTTATTTGGAAGCAGTATGACTGATTTAACTTGTTAAATATATTTGTTATTTCCCGATTAATTTGTAGAGTTAGTACAACATACCAATTATTTGTGGGCAGATTTTCCTAAAGAACTCTTTCAGTAGAGGTTTGAGAAGGAACCCCAGGATCAGAAGTTGCCTGATATTAATGGGATTCTCATTCCACTTGGGCCTGCTGATACTTGTAGACCAGTTTTGACCCTAAGCAAAACTTATATATATGTTGCCCTTCACTCACAAAGCCTTTTACAAACTTCTTGCTGCTAGTGCCAGTTCTCCCCTTCATGCCCCATCTCTTTCCTGAGTTCCCTTACCACTTGTTTTCCTTCTCCCTGCCTTAGATGACCTCTCTAGACTTTCCCTTGGCCTGCTTAATTCTTAGAGTGCCCTAACCTGTTATGTGGGATCTCTGTTCTTTCCCCTTGCTCATCTCAGAACAGGAATCTCCTCGCTGAAAAGACTGCATGGTCCTGATCCTGGGAACCCGGAAGAGGAGTCACCTTCTCCACACTTAATCCTGTCCCTCATACACAGTGCCCACACACTGTTAGCTTATAATAAATATGCATCGATTGATTCTGTTCTTTCTGAAATGTTTTCTTTTGCTTATCTGTATCCTCTATTCTCAGAAGAGATAAAATATCTAAGGATTAATCAAGTGGGCATTTCTTTGATTTGAAAAAAAAATTTCTGTGTAAATTTAAATGTGAATGAGAGAGATATTAAGTTTCTTCAGGTTATGCTTGAGGCTTCTGAGGGATGGTGTAGATGGTGATGTTGCCCAGTAAAGCTTTTGGGGAAAGAGGCTGTCATTGTTAGAGAGGCTGCCCTGAGTGGCGTGGTGGAAATTTAATTGGAAAAGTTGGGAAAATGGGTAAGGGAACCTTGATTGGAACAACATTGATGATCGTCTATCTGCATTTTTTCATTTCTGAATTAAATTTAATTCTTTATAACCAGGTTTCTTCAGCTGACTTTATAATATTCTCTTTTCAAATAGGTGTGGAGATTGACCGGCCATGGCTTAATTCATTCATTTAAAAATGAGCATGCTAAACAATCCATATTCAGAAATATTGGGGCTGGAGTCATGAAGATTGAAATAGTTCCAGGCAATCGACTTTTCTCCTGTGGAGCAGATGGCACACTGAAGATGAGAGTTTTACCCAATGCTTTTAACATCCCCAATAGCATTTTTGACATTCTGTAAACTTAAGGATTTGGGCATTATTTTTATATATACCTTCAAATTTTTAAAAAGCTGCACTAGTATCCAGTATGAGAACTAATTGTGCTTTCTGAGCTGTTTTTTTGACAAACTGAAAACAGTACAAAATACTGCAATTATTTGTTCACATCGAATTTGATTAAAGCAGCTGACTTATTTTGAGCATTGCCTGCCTCAATAAGTAGGTGGGATGGCTGTGCATGCATTGTATTGTAATGATTTAACGTATTGAAAAATTATACTTAGTGTAGTGAAGGGTTAGCATTATTTATGGGATTTAGCAACCTGATTCAGAGAGAAATAGATACTAACAGGCCACAGCAGCGAAGAGCACTGGGATAACAAAATAAAATCCTAAAATGTTGATGCTGATTCAGGTTTCTCTTCCAGTTCTTGAAAGCATGCCTGCAATTTTCTTATTTGTAATGAAGGGAAGGATCTTAATGAAGACGTTAAGAGTTCCAGGTCACCAGGCCTTCAAAAAAAAAAAATTTAACTATAGAACAGAGTAAACCCATGTACTGCAGAGAGAGAAAGACCCATCTGTTCTTTTCTGCTGAAATTTTTTTTCCTGTTAGTGTTTCTACTGGGCTAGTACTGTAACTTGCACATGAACGCAAACTTAAATGCAATGTTTTCTTTCTAGTTCGTACATTCACATTTTTTTCACTGCTAGATTTTCTATTTAAATACTTGCCTTCACATTAGGAATGTAACATGTGAACATGGAATATTTGTAAGTGAACCAAAACTTGTTTTCTTAGTCCAGTTTAGTATATTTTCTTGTACCCAAGAAAAATTAAAGATACCACTTAAAAATTATATTAAAATCACACCAATGGAGCGTACAATGCCACACTTCAAATGAATGTTGGGCTTTTTTGGGGCCAGTTAACAAATAGTTGATGATATTGGTGATATTATTTATTACCACCATATATTGTATAAACTATGCAGAGTTAAATATTATTTGCTTGTAATATATTTGCAGATGTTGTCATATTTTGATGTAATTCTTTGGTTATGACCAAAAAATGTTCTTGAGATATTGGAACTGGTGTCTATGTATTTAAATGTTAACCAGCAAATTGTCTTATTACGTTAATGAGAATGTCAATGCTTGTTCAGTAATAGTAAACTATAATGGCATAACAGCACCTTTCTCTGAAGGCGATGTGAAATACAGACTGTGAAATACGTATGTAAAAGAAAAATAAATGTTGTTTGTTAAAGTTTCACCTTGGTAAGTTTGTTAAATTCAAGCAGACCAGTTTTACCATCCTTTGCATACAACTGCGTTGAAAATCAGGAACAATTTTTTAGTTTATTTGAACCTTTAAATGATTAAAGACTGGTCTCATTTGTTTTCTTCTTAATGCTAATAGGTTTAAATCTGTGAGAAATCTGCTATGTAGATACTGTTTTAGGTGCCTGGCATCAGTGGAAGAACAGTTCAAGCATTTGTAAGAAAATGAGGATATTGCTTTATCTGCAAATGACCATGGTCTTTTGATCCAAAAGTAATCACAGAAATTTACTTCTTGGATTTAAAAGAAACTGATGTTAGAAGTGGCCAATCCCATCTCTTTTTAATCTCTTGCTTAAAACCTCTGAACCTTGGGGAAATATGGACCCAATAGAAATCAGAAAAAGGGCAAAAGAGGGAGAAATAGGAATCTTCTTGCAGGTTAAGTAGAAAACAGAAACAACAAAATGTTGCAAATAGGTCTTTGACAACTTCAGGTAAGAAGGTATTTGTTATTTAATATAGTACACTTTATTACCAAAATCCCATCTTTTTTATTCTTAACATTTTTAGAAGAGAGAATTATCACCAACTCAATTTATAAAAATAAAAGGGAGGAGTAATTTGAATTATCAATCAGATTTTAAAATGTGGCTATGGAATAAGATTTTTATTTTTTAAAATGAGTCCATAGTAACTGGGGAATTTCTACCACTTCTAACAAAGGAATGAAACCACATAAGAGCTGACCAAGGAAATCCTGAAAAAAGCTAGTTGACTTTCCAGTTCTATCTTTTTGTTCAATTTTTTCTGCTCTCTGCTCTGCTCTTCATCAGTTGTGTCAAACTCAAATAGCAACAAATGCCACATAATTGTCCAGGAGGATTCCTCTCGGCTTATATCAACTTAGAAGACCTTATATTGACAACTATACATGTGTAGTCATACAAAACATTTCTCTGTTAACCATATTATAAAGAAAACAAAATTTAAAAAAAGTATACTTCAATCTACATGAAGTTTATCAGTTCTTTCTCTGGAGGTGGAAAGCATTCTTCCATCATGGCTCCTTTGGAATTGTTTTGGATGTTTGTTTTTATAAGAACACCTAAATCTTTCACAGTTGATCACCTTTATAATATTACTGTTACTGTGTACAGTATTCTGGTTCTGTGCACTTTATTTTGCATCAGTTCTTATACAATTGTCCTGTTTTTCCTGAAGCTTATTCTGCTTGTCATTTCTTATATTATAGCCCAGTAATAACCTATCTCAATCATATGCCACAATTAAGGGTATCCCCTTAATGTCCAGTTCTTAACCATTATGAAAAGAACTGTTTATACATATTTTTGTACAAATGGGCTCTTTTCCATTTTTTTCCTTCTTTGGGATACAGATTTATTACTGCTGTTGGGTTAAAAAGATATGCACATTTTCTTAGGCCTTTAGCTTCTCCAGAATGGTTGGACAACTCTACCAATAGTGCATTGGTATCCCAATTTTTACATATCCCTTTGATCCTTTTACATGGTAAATCTTGTGTAATACAGATTATGACTGTAATTTTTGAGTGATTTATTTCTTGCTGCTTGAAATATTTTCTCTTTGACCCGGCAGCTCTGGACTTTGACTATAATATTCCTGGGAGTTTTCATTTTGAGACCTCTTTTAGGTGGTAATTGGTGGATTCCTCCTTTACTTTCTATTTTACTCTCTTGCTTCCATAACATTGAGTCTATTTTTCTTTAGAATTTCTTGAAATGTGAAAAGTCTAAACTCTTTCTTTGAGTATGGCTTTCAAGTAATACAATAATGTGTGTTATACCAACAGTACATCAGTGTCTCAATTTTTCCACATCCCCTCCAATATATATCATTTTCCTTTTCTTTCATGTTAGCCAGTCTGATAGGTATGAAACTTGTATTCGAATTGTTTTAATTTGCATTTTTTTTATATGGTTGGTGGTAGTTTGCATTTCTTTTGAAAATTGTTCTTATCCTTCAACTGCTTGTCTATCTCCTGGGGAGTGTTTCTCCTTATATATTTTTGTTAATGCACTTTACATCTTGGATTTTAGACTTTTATGAAAAGAAAAATCTATCTTGCTTTTTAAAGATATTAGCTTTATTCTTATTAATACTTTTTCATTTTAGAATAGGATTAGGGACTAGATTTATAATTTTAATCATTTAAGGAAATGTTTCTACTAATGAAAATTGGCAATTTAAAAAGTTTTAGAGAACTACCTACAAAGAGGTTTCAAATGTGATAGCTTATGGCTTGAATCAAAATAAGGAATATTTGACAATTTTTAAAAATTGAAATACAACGGAGCCTAGAGGGGCTTGAAGGCAAGTGAAGTAAACAGAGCCAGGAGAACATTGTACACAATAATAATAAGATTGTATAATGATCAACTGTGATGAATTTGGCTCTTTTCAACAATGAGGTGAATCAGGGCTATTCCGATAGACTTGTGATGGAAAGTATGATTCACTTCCAGAGAGAATTATGGATATTGAATGTGGATCAAACCATATTTTTTTTTACCTTTTTGGAGAGTTGTTGTGTGTTTGCCTTTTTTTTTCCTTGTGTTTTTTTCCCTTTATATATGACTTTTTCTTTTGTACAATATGATCAATATAGAAATATGTTTAGAAGAATTGCACATGTCTAACCTATATTGGATCATTTGCTGTCTTGGGGTGTGACAAAGGGTGGAAAAATTTGGAACACAAGGTTTTGCAAAGGTGAATGTTGAAAACTTATCTTTGCATGTATTTGGAAAAATAAAATACTATAAAAATAAAAGAAATAAAACAGATAATTATGTGGTTATCGAAGTTGATATATGCAACAGTGATCCTTATATATAGATTAGTATTTGAGTTTGATACCAGTGGTCTTGATAACTGAGAAATTAAGAGACAGCAAATGTGTGTCATTGGCAGGATTG
This sequence comes from Sarcophilus harrisii, assembly GCF_902635505.1. NCBI lineage: Eukaryota > Metazoa > Chordata > Mammalia > Dasyuromorphia > Dasyuridae > Sarcophilus > Sarcophilus harrisii. Next base: position 503,219,776 of record NC_045427.1, on the reverse strand, counting down.
AAACACAGAGCTTCCTACCTCTCATTCTTAAGAACTCTCCTCTATTTACATCTAAAAAGAAAATCAATTTTTCTTCACTTTAAAAAATATTATGCAATTCCTTATATTTAGATTATGTATTGATTCAGAGTTTATATTAGAGTATATAACACAAGGTAATGGCAGAAATTTATTTTCAAACAGTTTTCCTGCTTTCCCAGCAGTTCTTATAAAATAGTTGTTTGTGTTCTAGAAAAATTGTTACAGATTAGGTTACCGATCCTGGAGAGGTTAATAGGACTAGGTCATATAAAATTAGAATTTGAACCCAGTTCTTGATTTCAATCAAATTCAGTGTTTTTACTGCCTCAGGTAATTCACAGGATTGTGTGTTTAGCTTTGGAAGCTGCCTGAGACAGAAGATCCAATCCCCTCATGTTGAAAATGAGTAAATAGACCTAGAGGTTTTGACTTGCCTAAAGTCACACAGATATGTATGTTGTTCAGTCACCTTCAACTCTAGCCACCCCTATGAGCTTTGAACCACAGTCAACTTCAGAAGAGCTGCCATGTCATAGCTCTGCTTGGGAAATAACACTCAAGATTTCAGGGAGAACCTCTTTCTCCAATCTAAGCTTAGACTTGTTCTGGTTTCCCTTACGGGGATAGCTTGTGGTGCTCTAAAGGTGAGCCTTATGGTTTTGGGTCAGCATTTGTCTAGCCTAAAGTTTGCTCAGGATATCCTTTCTTATCTCTCTTATGTTGCTCTAGTTAAGTCCTGGGTCCAAGGGTAATAAGACAATTACATCTAGAATAACACCCTACACCTGCCTGCTCAGCTCACTGCTTCACAGAAGAGATATTAATAAATATTTTAACAAATAAGGAAAGAACTGCTAAATGTCATTAAAATAATGAGTAAATGTAGACCAATGAATGAAAGAATAAGCTATCAAGCCTCAGTAACTGTGGAATGTTTCTTGTCATCATGGCCAATTTTAAATAGGATTGAATATAGAAGAAAGTTTCCCTGGAATACACCTGTTGGGGAGAATTAAACAAAAAGGAACTCCAAACTATTAAGTGACAATTTTGTTTAAATGAATACCAAGGGGTATTTCTCACTTTCTCACTGAGGAGACTCTAATATCTAAGATATACAGGGAACCAAGAGACATTCCCTAGTAAGTAGTTAGAGAATGAGCAGTTCTCAAAAATATTGCTAAATTATGAATAACTATATAAAAGAGTTTTTCAGATTATCATTCATGGGAGAAATGCAAACCAAAGCAGCTCTTGAGTTTCATCTCACACCCAGGAAAAAGACAATGATAACCAAAAAATAGGAATAGTAAAGGTTGGAAGGATTTTGGAATTGGTTCAATCATTCTGGAAATCATTTTTGGATTAAGTAGTTAAAATGTCTGCGCCATTTGACACAGATATCTTCCTGCTAGACATGTACCCCAGGGAAGTCAGAGATAGCAAAAAGTTTCCATATTTGTTTGTTTTTTGCTGTCCTTCATTTTCAAAGATGACCAAAATGACATCACTATGCTAGAATTGACTTAGAGTATGTCTGATTTTGGTTGATGAGACCAATACAAGCTCGGAATGCTCTGCCACAAGTTGGACACAAATAATCCACATGAACATTGGGGTAGCTTCTCTAATTTTGTCTATTTCGTGTTTCCTTTGGGCTAATTCACTTCGGCTCTGCTTCTAGAGCACGGCACTTTCCCTGATGAGGGCCTGCATGCTGGGTGGTCCTGGGCCAGGATCCCCCACATCATGTAACCAATTCTAAAGTTCTTAAAAGAGACCTTGAGAGTGTCCTTGTATCACTTTTCTGACCACCTTGTGATCTCTTTCCCTGTGTAAGTTCTCCATAAAATCATTTTTTTTTTTTTTTTGGCAAGTGTAAATTTGGCATTTGAACGATGTGCCAGGACAACGGAGTTGTGCTCTCTGCAGTAGAGTCCCTATGCACCAAAGCATTGATTATGATGCTGGTTGTGGTGAGAAAGAATTGGAAGTAAAGTAGATGCCTATTGACTGGGGAATAGTTAAACATTCTGATACCTAAAAGTTGTTCAGCCTCCTTAAAAGTACTGATTAGAATTCAAAGAAACATGGGAAATCATGAATTACTGCAGAGTAACACTGACTAAAAAAAATGGATGGGGGGAAAAGTGAAACTGAATACAATGTAATTATAATGATTAATCTGGTCCCTGAGAATAGACATACCTCCTTCCTGTTATACAGGTGGGAGCTTTCACTGTGGAACATTGCATTTACTGTCAGATTCTCAGTGAGTTGCTTAGTTTTGCTGAACTTTTTTTTAATTATAAAGATAAGGGTGAGATGTGGTCAGAAACAAATGAATGCATATAAGGACAAAAAATATCATCAAAACCTTAAGTGAACATCATGATCAAAGTTCAAGTCCAGGACTTGAGATGGGACAGCTTTGATGAGCTGCTTTTACTGGATCAGTAAGAAGTGTTTTGAAAACAGTAAAGAAGGGAAGCAAATACAACCTGTACCCCTTTCTCCTTTGATCTGTCTTAAACCTTTTTTGGTAATCAGTTGACATGCTTTCATGGAACACCTTCCTGTATAGACTGTTAAGTTCTAAAGATACAGAAAAAGGAAAAAAGACAATCTATTCTCAAGGAGCTCTTAATTAATGAGGGAGATGGTGTGTTTCAGAGAGGTGTTAGGAAGTTGTTTTATTTAGGTGCTTGCAAGAATATTTTGGAAGCTTCATGAAAGCATATACACGTGGGAAATGACAAATTTTTTGTTGATTGTGTAGACCTAAGAAAGTGATGGTTGCTGTAAAGTCATGCTCTGCCCTTCATGAATTCATTTGGGATTTTCTTAGAAGAGATATTGGAGAGGTTTGTTATTTCCTTCTCCAGCTCATTTTATAGATGAGAAAACTGAGGCAAATGGGATTAAGTGATTTATCTAGGATCACACAGCTACTAAGTCTCTGAGGTTAGATTTGATCTCACAAAGATGAGTCATCCTAAACCCAGGTCTGGTACTCTATCTACTGGGCCATCTAGCCATTCCTGGAAAGTGATTGAGAAAATGTTAATAATGCAGATTAAATTTAGAAGTGTATTGGGAGCACTTTTTTCCCCCTCTGGAGAACTGATTGTTAAATATTTACCAACACAACCCTGGGTTGGGATGTTTGTATAGGAAGGTAGTGAGAAGACTTAAAAGGATAATTATTGTTTATTGCTGTACCTATCAAAAAGGTGTATTATCAAATATTTTCTTATATATGGTTAAATATTGATTCAGTAAATGTTTATATAGTTCCTACCATGCATAGAGTATTATGCTAAATCTTATAAGGAATATAAATATGAGTAAGACACGATCACAAGAAGCTTAGCATAAACTAGATGAGTTTATAAGATTTTATTGTACAAGATTATTTGATCTAAACAATTTACTGTAACTGGATTGACAAAACATTGTTTTTAAGAATTCCAGAGACATGAAAATAATTATGCAGAATTATTCTTTGTAAAGGTATTTGCTACAACACAATGAGCCTTGTCAAACACTTTAAACGTAACAGAGGAGGCACCTATATAATCAATTAATTTCTTATAATTGTTAACATGTGAGCTAATTTTGTTAAGAGGCCAGAGATTTTGAATGTTATATTTTCAATTTATATGGGCACCATTTAAGATCCTTCATTGATTGAACTGAATATATGCAAATAGATAATAACAGGATTGAAAATTGATTAACCTATGCTGTTGTAAGTGAAAAGAGAGCATTAGAGTTTAGGATTAAATCTCCCTGCCTGCCTGCTAATTACTACTAGATAAAGTGAAGGAAGATTTTCTGATTTTGCCAGAATTTCTCTTTTGCATTTGAAACTATACCCAAAGAACTATAAAACTGTTCATTCCCTTTGATACAGCAGTGACACTACTGAGTCTGAATCCCAAAGAGACCAGAAAAGAGGGAAAAGGACCCACATGTGCAAAAAAATATCTGTAGCAGCCCTTTTTGTAGTAGCAATGGGAAAAGGCTGGAAGAGTTATAGTATATAAATTTAATGGAATATTATTGTTTTATAAAAAATGATGAGCAGGCTGATTTCAAGAAAGCCTAAAAAGACGTACACGAGGGGCAGCTAGGTGGTGCAGTATCTACCAGCCCTGACGTCAGGAGAACCTGAGTTCAAATCTGACCTCAGATACTTTATACTTCTTAGCTGTGTGACCCTGAGCAACTCACTTAATCCCAATTGCCTCAGCTAAAAAAGAAAAAAAAAAAAGATATACATGAACTGATGTTGAGTGAAGTGAGTAGAAGCAAGAGAACATTGTGCAGTGCAACAAGAATATGGGATGATCAGTTGTGATGGACTTGGCTCTTTTCAACAATGTGTTGATTCAAGGCATTTCCAATAGAATCAGGATGGAAAATACCATCTGCATCAAGAGAGAGAACTATGAAGACTGAATGTGGATCAAAACTTAGTATTTTCACTTTTTGTTTTTTTTTTCTTGTGACTTTTTACCTTTTGGAACAACATGACAAATATGAAGGTGTATTTAAAAGAATTGCACATATTTAAACTATATTGGAGGGATGGAGAAAAATCTGGAACTTGTCAAAATCTTACAAAAATGAATGTTGAAAACTATATATTTGGAAAAATAAAAAAGATTTTCCTTTCTGCTGTCTTCTCAAGTGAAGAGTTTCCATTTATGAAGTTGTACCCAGACGGAGGAAATTGGTGGTAAAAAGGGGAAACTTCTAGTTCCAGCTTTGCCACTAACTGTGCCTTTGTCCAAGTCACTTGACTTGGACCTCAGATTCCTCATCTACAAAATTATAATGGACTAGGTTTTTTTCAGTTCTATGATTCAGAATTCATGGACTAAGGAAGAAATATTTAGGATATGGCCACAATTCAGAGTCAAGTAGGTTACTACATCAAGGAGACTGTAAGTAAACTGGTTTTTGAAAACCAGTGCTGTCATATTTAAATTTTACTCACCCATTATTAAATTGTTCCTGCCCCAGAGGAGGATCATAGTAGATTTCTTTTTCTACTGTGCTGATGTTGGATGTCTTAAAATAAACATGTGGGATGAGTAATGGTCAAATTTAACTAAAGGATCATTCATTCCCTCCATTTACTTTCTTTGACACTTTTTCCTTGATATTTTAAAATATTACAAATACAAATGACATTAGCAGGACTGTGAATGTGACTTAGGAGTTTGTCAGGTGGGATAGTAGGGAATACACAGTAAATCATAGAATCTATGAGGGACCACTTTCTTCATTTTGTTTCTTCATTCTTGGTGCCCCTTGGACAGGTCAAGACAATTTTTGTTTGTTATATTTTGCTTTGTTTTTGGGGTAAAGAGACTAGTTGCTTCAATCATCTCTATGACCTAAATTAACTTTCTGCTACTTATTGTCTACATTACTTTGGGTGACATAATTCTCTCTTCCAAGAACTATCTCTGTTGGCCTTAGTGACTTCATCTGTAAATGAAATTGTTGAATGATGTGACCTCTAAGGGTTTCTTTCAAGTCTAAACTCTTTGATTTTTTTTCATCCAATGAAATTGATTAATTAGGTAACAATTGGCCATTTCTATAGTTCAAACTATCATTAGAGTAGATAGAGTGATCCAATGGCCAAAAAGGACAGCTGTCTACACTGATTGTCAACCCAATATAAAATGAAGGGGGAAACCAGCAAAGCCCGGTATCGTGATTTTTTTCTCCTTTGAGGCCAAAGGAAACACTTTATATAACAAAGCTTTCTCACTGTTGGAAGGGATGTAACAGTCCTTAGAGAACTCTTTTACAACCACTGTGGTGTAGTGGATAAGATCAGGATGGGGGGGAGGGGGTCAGGAAGACTTGACATAAAATTCCACTCAGGCAATTTCCAGTTGTGAGAACCTGTCAAGTCTTTACCTTTCTGGAACTCAGCTGCCTTATCTATTAATGGAGAGGATCGAACTTTTCAACCCTAAATCTAGGACCTTATGGAGAAAATGTTCCCAAAAAACTACAATAGGAAATGAGCTTCAGATTCTGAAAGTTATGTATTAAAAGGTCAAAAGGCAAAAACGACAAATAATTATTTTAAGACTGTGCCCATTTATCAAAATTTTATTGAATAATTTGATTAATGTTAACATGAAATGTACAGCCAGAGCAAGTCATTCACCATTACTCATCTTGTTATGCATAACAATAATGGGAAGTCTATGGCTTTGCATGATACACAGGAGTGGGACATCTGGCTGAGAAGTGAGAATCCCATCAATCACCTTTCCCTCGGATATTTTGTCATCACAGAGATACAGCCAAAAAAAGTTCCCTGTTGCCCCCTCCCCAGACATTTTTGTGAAGGTAACAAGACTGCAGGTGGTTGTAGTACATACATAACCTTCTCCATGGGTTGTTTGGGCCCAAAAGCTCTTTGTAGCTACAATCACCTGGTACTCAGTGGATAAGTAGATAGCAAAGCCACCTGTCTTGAGTAGGAGGCTGTTCATATATAAAGAGAAATGTCTTTTGAAGATTGAACCTTATATAGTTTTTAGGTGTTGAAGGAATGTTTTAATTATTTTTAAATGTGACTATCTGCTTTTGATTAATCTAGTAGTGGGGGATTCTTTGACTTGGTTCTGTTGTATTAAGAAACCTCTAAGTTTCAGATGTGTCTCAAAACTAATCACATCTCTGAGTCAAGAGTTCTTAAGGGAGTAGGGCCTGTGAACTTGTTTTTTTTTTTTCTGCTAAATTTTTTTAAATTTATTTTTTTAAATAACTTTTTATTGACAGAACCCATGCCAAAGTAATTTTTTACAACATTATCCCTTGCACTCACTTCTGTTCCGATTTTTCCCTTCCCTCCCTCCACCCCCTCCCCCAGATGGCAAGCAGTCCTATACATATTAAATAGATTACAGTAGATCTTGGATACAATATATGTGTGCAGAACCAAACACTTCTCTTGCTCAGAGAGAATTGGATTCAGAAGATATAAATGACCCGGGAGGAAAAACAAAAATGGAAGCAGTTTACATTCATTTCCTAGTGTTCTTTCTTTGGGTGTAGCTGCTTCTGTGTGAACTTGTTTTTAAGAAATATACAACAACTGCATTTCAATATAACTGGTTTCCTTTGCAATGTGAGGTGTTTTTTTTTTTTTGTTTGTTTGTTTTTTTTAATGCATTTTAAAAAACATTATTTTGAGAAGGGACCTATAGATTTTACTGGGCTTTCAAAGAGGTTGACAGAAAAGGTTAGTCCCTGATGGAAATCATTTGAAACAGTATTAAAGTTCTTCCTTGAATTTTCAAAATTAAGACTGCTTATTTTTTTTCCCCCTTAATTGGAAACCTGAGGATTTAAACTAATGCAGGAAAATAAGAATATAATCACTCTTCCCTCACCTCATGTGTGAAAATATAAGCTTTCTTAATCAACTAAATTATAAAATGATCAACTCTAACAGAAAGGAAAGTAGATACTTTATCCATAGCTAAAGGGACAGTACTGATGTATTTGTTGTTCTTGTTCTTTTACTTATAATGATCTTTCTCATATTTGTTTTTTAGAATTCCTGTTACTTTCAACATTCGGTTCACATACAGAAAGCCTCATTGTGTTTCCCTTTACCTCAGATTATCATGTAATTATATTATTTGCATATGTGTTTCATTGCCCCAGCAGAACACCAATCCCTTGGGAATTAGAATGGATTTTATGTTTGGTCATTTATCTCCATTGCTTAGAGCAATGCCTTGCAGCAAATGCTTAATATATGTTTGTTGGATTGGAAGATGGTTCATGTTTGAGAAATACAATCTAGGCTTTTTTTTTTTTTTTTCAAAACTGAATTTGTGTTCATGAAACTAATTCCTTTGATTTATGTCATATGCATTAAAATAGAAATAACTTCCATTAATATGCAGAATTCATGTTTCCATATAAGAATTTTAACCACAAGGAATCTCTTAAAATATTTTAAAATAACAATATTAAATGAAACTAAGACTGAGAAAAAATACCATGATATGAAAATTTAAATACTAGATACAGTGACCTTGGACACAGGACAGTATTGTTCAAGGTTACATAATATATTGCTGAAAAAAAATGTGTTTGAGCTGTGTCAACACGACATCAACATAACTGATTGTAAAGTGAAAAAAAAATACAGCTAATCCAACTGAATGTTCTATCAACACAGCATCCCTTACAAGTAATCTGATTGGCTTTTTCAGAAAATCATTTGATTGCTTGGATGTTGAGTCTAGGCAAAGAAACATGACATAGTCACCTAAATGGTAGAATATTCAAATTATTCAGAGCTTAAAGCCTGGCCTTTTGGCTTGTTAGAACAAATGATTTTTAGATTTCTCTATGCCAAAAAATATAAAGAAATTATGTTGATTTGAAGTTATCTTTTTTTTTCTTTCCTTTAGGTATATTACAGTGCAAATCATCTAGAGAATTTAAAGAAAGTTTATCTGAGTAGCAGAAGATAGCAATGATGACAATACCCTTTAGTCTAATTATTTTTTTTTTCCATTTCTGTAGGCCACAGCACTATATCTTCCCAAAAAGGAAGAAAAAGGGAGAAAATCACTTCCATTGACTACTCTTGTTATAGAGTAAGGCAAGTGCTTTTTTACCTATCCTGCACTCTCCCTTACTTTTCCCTCCCCCCCCCCCAATAAAAAAATGTACTACAAAATCTTCAGATAACTAATCTCCTTAGGTTTACAAAATCCTAGGCTGATTAGTAAATCAGAGAATCAGGCTTACTTACAATACTGAATACCTTTCTGCTGAAGTGTACAAAAATGCTTTTCATGAACTAGATTTTAGCCCACGGAGGTCCCATTTTAGAAACTCTAAGGATGGACCAATGATATGGTCACAGAACTACAATGACCCAATATCTTAGTTACAAATGATTTGTTACCACAAAACTACAGAATCCCCAAACTGGTAGAAACATCTGTCTGCTGAATTGACAGCTGAGCAAGAAGCAAATGTTATTTCTTCTGGGTTTCTGCTGTTCATGGAGGTGAGTAAATTAAGCATGACAAAAAAGTACAAGTGATTTGGCTTCTCTTCTGCCTGCACAAATTCCACACTGAATACTAAATCAGCTCTAGGGTAGACTTTACCAACCTCAAAGAGTAAAGCTGACTTCCAAAGGTAGTCAATTCTTAACCAAATTCATTCAAAGCAATCACTTTCATTAATTCATCTGAAATTTTAATCAATTTTAATTATTTCATATGGGATTTGGCAAATTTGTGGAGAATGTAGGGAACAATCCTTGTTGTTCCCTATAGGCAATTGAAAAATCATAGATTGTCAGAGCTGGAAGGGACCCCATGCAAAAACCACCTAGTCCAACCCCCTCAGTGGATAAGATGAGAAAGCCAAGGGTGAGAATGGTGAAGTAATCTGTCCAAGATCACAGATAGTGAAGAATCAGATCTGGGACAACAATCTTGGTCTTTTGACTCAGTACAAGGTTCTACCACTAAGGAATCCAATTTTAAAGGAGATTGATTCATTTGTTAAGTAGAATATAAACTCTTTGAGGGCAGACACTTTTCCACATTTGTCTTTGTATTCCTAAAGTTCATAGTATCTGGAAAATAATAAGAATTTAATAACTGCTTGATTTCCCAATCAACAAAGCATAGTAATTAATATATAAAGAGTAAGAGATCTCTATATAAATATGTAGATCTCCTTATATAAATAATAATTGGGAAATCTATCAATCAACAAGTAATTATTAAACTCTTACTATACATTTATATATATATATATATATATACACACACATATATATACACATTACTGGATTTTTATTATACATATACACATATGTATAAATCACTGGATTATTTTCTATTTACCCAGCTAAATGACACATTTTAGGTTAAGATGGAAATATTCATATCAAGGTTAAAACTTACTGAGACCAAGAGATCCTAGACCATTCTGAAAGAATCATCATTTATTTCCCATGGCTTACAAAAACTGAACAGGATATAGCATTAAATAGCCATCTTCCCATGTATATAGATGCTGATCTCTCAAGTTGTAAGCTAACATGGCAAGAACAGACTGTGAAGTTCTTAGGTCAAAACTCACATTGATCTGTTTCCCCTTTAACAAATCAAAAGCAAAGGTTATCTTCATGTCTTTGGTGTCCGTGACATAGAGGACGCCACAGGCTACAAAAGCATTGCCTGCTTTGGATTTGGGGTACGTGGTGTTGATATGTTGAATGACCGAGAAGGTACTTTGCTCTAGTTGGGCCACAAAGATACTGGACCCATCCAAACTTGAAGCATAGATAATCCAAAGGCCCTTTTCATCAACTGCGAAATTGAAGTATGTTTTTGAGTTTACAAAGAGATAATTTCGACCCGAGTGCAAGGCATTTTCAATCTTCAGTGTCTCAGATGTTTCTGTTGCAAATTCAAATCTGAAAAAAAATATTTAAAAAGAAAAGTCAGTATTTTCTTGCAGAGAGGGAGAATCCCCTGTGAAATGTGGATTTCCATTTTTCTGACAGAGCATGTAGAAAAACTGACTGATACAGAAATATTCTGAAGCAGTTTGGATCATATCACTTTGACTGAAAAATGCTCTTTCTCAAGAATCTATAACATGTCTCATCTCTTTGCGAAATAGGATTTAAGCTCCTTGAGGGCAGACCCTATTTGGGCAGGGTAAAGCCTCTGTATTTCTTTTTTTTTCTTTTTTGTGTACACATGTGCAGTCTCCTTTACTGGTCCTCACATCAAAAATGGCCCTGGCACAGGCCCATTCTCACCCATGATCTGTGACTATTTATTACACATATGCTTCAGTAAGCCTAGAGTTAGGAGGACCTAAGTTTAAATCCTCTTTAAAATGGGGATTATAGTAGCACTTGCCTCCCAAGGTTGTTGTCAGGATCAAATGTGATATAATTGGTGAAATGCTTTATAAATCTGAAAGTACAATATTAGTGCCAGAAGACTTGGGTTCACATCTAAATTAACACTGTTATTAGCTGTGTATTATTGTTAGTTCTTTCACTTGTGTCTGAGTCTTCAAGATCCCATTTGGGGTCTTCTTGGCAAAGATATTAGAGTGATTTGCCATTTTCTTCTCCAGTACATTTTACAGATGAGGAAACTGAGGCAAATGAGATAAAGTTATTTGTCCAGGGTCAGATGGCTATTAAGTGTTTGAAGTCAGATTTGAACTCAGGAAGATGAGTCTTCTTGATTCCAGGCCCAGAGCATTATTTGCACTATAGTACTATCTAGCTGCAATTGGGATCCATGAACACAATTTTTATTAAGTTCTGGTTGAAATCAGTGCTATGATTTGGGCTTGGCTAGGCATTTAGTCACCTAGAGTACAATGTGGTATGTAACCATGGGTGGGAAAACAATGAAGGATGTTTTCAATATAATTTTTTTGTAAAAGCATATATTTTGAGAAGATTCCATTCTCCATTATTTTGTAATACCACAAATCACAAGTATTATAGTGAAGGGCCAAAGTTTGGCAGCCGATGACCCACAATTTATGAGGTATAGTCCATGGTGGGAGAAGATCTCTCGTGGGGATGTGTGCTGGCACTGTGACCCTGCTGTCCATAGCCCCAGAATGATATCAGGCCTTTTGAGATACTGGTCAGGAGATTGACAGGGGAAGAGAATGGGTAAGGTCATGACTACTGATCTGAAAGGAACCCAAAGGGAACGTCTGGCCCAAATCTCTCCTTTTACAGATGAAGAAAATGTGGACAAGAGAAATTAAATAATACACTCAAGATGACAGCAAGCTGGGGCAGAAATGGGCTCAAACCCTGATTCTCTAGCTCCAGACCCAGGTTTCCTTAAAATATCTCCTGGTCCTTCTCTGTTCAGAGAATGCTTTTGTTACTTAATAGAAAGTGGCTGGGGAAGAGAAGGGCAACAACAGCATAAAATCATTGGCAACCTGGAGAATATATCATTATGGCTACATGCGTTAGTGCTTGAGGCTTATTTGTAGAAATAGAGCAAGGCAAGCCAAACAGGTATAGCTAGGTACAGTGGTAGATTTCAGAAAAGAAGATCTGAGTTCAAAGACTGGCTCAGATACTAAAGCTACCTCAGATAACCTTGAATAACCTTGACAAGATAGATGATCTTCTGTTGGCCTTATCTGTAAAATAAAAAACCTTCCCTCAGAGGGTTGTTATGAGAAATGAGACAGTATATATAAAACACTGTTAGCTTAAAGTATTATTATTGTTGTTATTGTGACATTTCTAAGAGAATATTGATATGAATATAAAGAGGCAATCTCAAAGGAATAAAAGAGTAATTTTGAATTGGGAGGAGAAACAGGTTAGACTCAATCCAATGCTTTTTCTACCACTCTGTCCTAATAAAGAGATAACTAGGTGGCTCACTAGATAGAGTGCCGGTCCTGGAGTCACAAAGAAACTGAGTTCAAATCCAGCCTCAGACACTTAAAAGTTGTGTGATCCTGGGCAGCTCATTTTACCTTTCCTTTAATCCACTACAGAAAGAAATGGCAAATTACTCCAGTATTCTTGCTAAGGTTCACAGTTCGTGAAGAGTTGTTATCTTAAAAATAAATCCAGATCTCTGATTTCAATAGGGAAGGGAACTCCCTCTACTGATTCAGATCAGCCGCTGTTCTGCATTTATAGTCTAGGAGGACTTGGAGTTACCTGCCTAAGGTCTGTCATAGATGGGAGTTGGACCCAAGTCTTCATTAGGTAGTTCTCCATCAGACCCCTATGACACTAAGAGTTATTTGATCAGAAAAAAGGCAGCTAGCAGTATGGTGGATAGAGTGCTGGGCCTAGAGTCAGGAGGACCTCCATTCAAATCCAACCTCAGACACTTCCTAAGTGTGTGACATTTCTATCTACCTCAGTTTCCTCAACTATAAAATGGGGGCAATATTATAACACCTCCCCCCAGGCTTGTTATGAGGTTCAAATGAGATAATGTTTGTAGAACACTTAACAATGGGCCTGGCACATAGTAGGTGCTACATAAATGCTCTGTCTCTTTCCCCTTTTAGAATCTAGAGGCCGTCTGAGCCACCATCCACGTTCCTGGAGGAATTCATCTGTAAGTAGTGTTGGTGAAGGTGAGTTATAGTGAACAGCTTGTGTGTAGCTGGAGAAAACACTCGGAGGAATTCCGTTAAAGGCTGTAATCATAATATGAACACCAGAGGGAGGCATTGAGCAGCAAAAGAAACTTTCACAAATTACTTGTTAAATCTGAGAAAATTGTCTGGGCTTTATGATTTACAAAGCTCTTTCCCTCATAACAATCCTGCAATGCAGACACTGCAAATAATAGTATCCCCATTTTGCAGATGAGGAAACGAAGCTTAAAGAGAGCTCATGTGCAGAAGCAAGATGGCAAGATGCTGGCGTCAAAATTATTGGGAAAAGGAGGCATTAGCTTGAAAGCCACAGATTGACAGTATTCAATTTTACTGTTTTATATTATATTATTTTATTTTATATTATTTTTTATTTATTTTGTTAAATATTTCCCAATTACATTTTAATCTGATGTGGCCGCATTCAGGAATTTTGCAGGAGGATTGAGACAGAGTTTGACACCTCTGGGATAATGGATTTGGTGCTGGACTTGGAGACAAGTCCTGGTTTCAAATCTTGCCTCAGACAGTTATATAAGTTTTGGGAAAGTCATCTTTATCTCTTTGGAGTTCAGTTCCTCATCTAGAAAACGAAGGTGTTGGCTAGAGAGCCTCTGCTCTAATCCTAGGATATTATGATTTGTCCATGGTCATACTACTAGTAAGCATTAGGGACAGATGGCACAGGAAACTAGGTCTCTGACTCCAAGCCCAGGGGTCATTTCCATATGCCACAATGACTTTCCTTGTATTTGGAAACTGGCTGTTTTAAAGCTGAGAATGAATCCTTGAAAGATTGTAGGGAAAGGCCAGAAGATGAAAGGATTGCCTTTCTGAAGCTTTCTTTGGCTCAGCCCGAGGTGAGTTCTTCTACCTCTGAGGTCCTTTCTATGTAATATAATTGAGAGAGGGCAGAACTTGAAGTCAGGAAGATCCTGGGCAAGTCATGAAATCTGTCTGGACCTCAGGTTCCTCATCTGTAAAATGAGGGGTTAAATGATTTCTAAGTTCCCTTTTAGCTCTGGATTGCTGACTTTATGATTCCCGCCTGTGTCCTTATCCCATATCAAGCTGAATAAGTTGATTGATCTTTTCATGGTGTGTCTTTCTCCTCCAACTCTTTGAGAATAGGAACTATCCTGCATACAGTAGTTATTTAATAAATTTGTTTAATCACATTTCATAGTACAGTTTCCTTAAAACAAAAAAAAAATACATACACAAATTTCCATGATTTCTTTTTTGCTTTTCCCCTACACTTTTTATGGACTTTACAAAAAAACCTAGATTTGAATGCTGGTTCATTTAATTATTACGAATTTCTTGAAGGTTCTAGTCTCCTCCAGAGACAATTGTCCGTAATGGAACTCTCCTCTATCCTTACTGCTGTTCTTATATACAGCAGCCCTTGTTGGAATAATGGCAGAGACCTACAAGGAGCAAAAAAGGTGTTGGCTGCATATTTGGGGAAAGCTAGCCAGAGAGAAACAGACACAGAAACAGAGACAGAAAGACAGACTCACACAGAGAAAGAGAGACAGAGTGCAGAAAGGGGCTCCATCTTTTTCCCTTTTGACCAGTCTTTCCCTGAGGCTGTTCCTTTACTAACACAAATAAATTATACTAGATGCTCTGTGAAGTCCCTTTCATCTTTAGATTTGCATGACTTGATGATTCCAAGGAGGTTGTCCCCAAAAAAGGTGTGTGTGTGTGTGTGTAAAAATCTCCCCTCAATCAATCAATCAATCAGTATTTATTAACTGCTATGTGCCAAGCAGAACCCATTTATAATCTAGCTGCCTCCATTCAAGGAGTATATGAGGGTTTCAACATTAGGATGCTGAACCTGAAGTAGGGTTTGAATCTTCCTCTGACACTGACACCCTATGTGACAATGGTCCGGTTATTTAACTTATCTGAGTCTCAATTTCCTCATCCTGAAAATAGGTATTATAAATAATAACTATACTCTTTATCTCACAGGACTGTTGTGATACTCAAATGGGATAGTGTAGATAAAGCATTTTGCAAATTTTCAATCACTATGTAAATGTCTATTATTTTCATCTCTCTCTGTCCCTCTGCCTCTGCCTCTTTGTCTCTCTGTTAGCTGCATACACAATCAGCAGATTGCCTCTGATACTGAAAAGTAAAGGCAAGAGCTCTTTGAGCCCTAATCAGGTTTGATTTTTGAGTTGAACCAAGAGTGGCTGCCTGATGACCTTGTTCCTGCCCAAAGAGACATCTTTGATTTTCTAGTGAAATCCAGAGTTTTGAGGGATTTAGGCAGAGCCACTAAATTGGACTTTTACCAGATCACAGCAGTGAGCTCTAATGACACCTGGGACATGGAAAGTCAGGGCAGACTGAATAAAATCCACCTATGTTCTCTCCAGTATTAGATGCATCTTCCCTTGTGTTCCCAACTTGCCCAGACATACTCGTTCCTCACCACTAGTTCTAGACCAACATTACTCAGCCACTTTCCTCCTTTGAAGTTCACTCCAACCATTTCTATCAATCACCCCTTCCCAGGTTCCAATTGCTATAAATACTTTCTTCCACATCATTCTCTCTTCTTTTCTCAAGTTCTTGGCTTATGTCTTCTTTCCCACCTCCAAACTCTTCCTCATGCCAAGGAACTTCAGTAGACTTATTGATTGGATAGTTTATTTACTGGCCTCTCAGTTTATTTACTTTCCCAAATTTCATGATCTGTTCCTTTTGCTTTAGCATATGCCATTTATGATCTGATACCCCTCCCCACTTTCAAAGCCAACTTCCTAGAAAAAAATCCTTTATATTTTGCTCTACCTCTTTATTTCCTATTCTTTTCTCATCTGTTGCATTCTGCATTTCATCCCCACTACTTGACTGAGATTGCTCTCTCCAAGATTATCACTAATCTAGCCACTAAATCCGATGACTCTCACACAACCCTCATTCTTTTTGACTTCTCTGCATCTTGACTACTTGCTCATCCTAGGAACTAACTACTTCTTGGGTTTTGGTGATGGTGCTTCTCTGGTGTTTGACCCTTCCTTGCTGTCTTTGACTGGATCATCACTGCTATCTTCCTCTCTATGTACACAGCTCTATTCTAGGACCACTTCTTTTTATACTCTATTGATAATCTCATCAATTCCTATGGGTTCAAATATCATCTCAAAGGAGAAGACTTCTAAAACTATATATTCTGCCCTCATTTTTCTCCCAAGCTTTAGTCCTACATCACCAACTTCTTAGTTGTTTTCATCTCCCTCTGGAGGCTCCAAATGCTTCTCAAACTCCACATGTCCATAATGGAACTTACTATTTTTTCACCCAAATCCAGCTTTTTTCTTAACATTCCTATATCTGTTAAGAGTACCATTACCTTCTAAGCCACCTGAATTTATAATTTTGGATCATCTTCAATTCTTCACTCTCAAATCTTATGGATTATACTCCAAAGCATCTATCAAAAACATCTTTTTCTCCCCATTCATAGGGCCATCATCTGATTTCACATCCTCCTCACCTTTTACCTGAATCATTTAAAAATCTCTTAGTTGGTATCTCTGCATCAAGACTCTCTCTTCTCCAATATAACTTTCACATAGCTATCGAAGGACAAACAACAACAAATCGATACTCCTAAAAACACAGATATTATCACATTATTCCCTGATCAAACTTTTTTTCAGGCTTTTAAAATTATTTATTGTTTTGTTTTTACATTACAAACATTTACAAATTATTCTCACTTCGTGAGAAATCTCCTGTAACAAAGCAGCTAAATAAAATTAATACTGTGACTTCATCTGAAAGTTCATATGACATTCTATATCTATAGCAACAACCTCATCCCCTACCCTAATCCCTAACTCTATTAATTAGGCAATTTTAATGGCTTTCTATCATCCCTTTAATAATTGACTGAATAACTGTCTAGCATTTAAATACAATATGATTCTATCCTGTCTTTCCACACTAATTTCCCATTCCTTCCCCTCAGTTACACTCTTTTGGCTATAGTGATTGAATGAGTATCAGGTCAAAGAAAAGGACTGATCTTAAAACAGATTGTGGTGTTGCAGCTTTTGATCTCCAGTGACTTCAGGGGGTATTAGGAATTCAATAAAAACAAAATGGAGAAGAAATTGTTTCTTTCTAATACCAGGAAATGTTTCCTCTCTCAAAGACTAGTGACCCTCTAGCTTCTCTTATCAACTATTGTTCTCTTTTTTTGGGTACTCAAGCTAGGGATATTAGTCCTGTAAGCTGAAGCATCCCCTGGGGATTCTGTACTTTTAAAGTACGTTAATTCTCATGAGCTTAGAGCATGTTAGTGGAAAAAGCACAGGATTGGGACTGGTTCTGGTTCTGTCTCTCAGTTGTTGAATGACCATAGGTAAGTCACCGAGAAGCAGTGTAAATAGATCAGCAGTTTGCTGGTAAATGTTTAACAATTGACTCCCCAACCATGTACCCATGATTCACTTATAAATTTAATCTGCATTATTATTTTCCCTCATCATTATCTTAAGTCTGTACAATCAACAAAGCAATAAGTCAAACCCTTAATGGTAGCAAAGCTATAACTAGCTTCTGCAAGGGGCTAGAATACTGGATGTAGAGTCAGAAAGATATGGTTTCTATTACTACTTCTGTTGCCTAGTATCTATGTGACACTGGACAAGTCACTTAAACTTTATTTAGATTCAGATTCTTTATCAATAAAATGGAGCTAATAATCCTTGCAATGCTTACCTCAAAGGTCAAAGGCAAGAATAAATGTAAGTCTAAAAGATCTAAATGAATGTTAAATATTAGATTTCTTATTCACTTCTCTTTGGCATAATTTTCTTATTTTTAAAAGGGGGATAGGCTAGATCAGTGGCTCCCATTTTATGATCTATTAACCTTTTGGAGGTTTTAGACAAAGTCCAAAGGGGCTAATAGTAAAATTTTAAAATGGTGCCTTAAGCAATAAATAATTATAAGGAATAGTATGAGGAATATATTAAATTGTTACTACTGAAAGAGGATCATGAGATAACAAGAACAAAAGGTGCTGGGAACTACTGGGCTAGATGGCCTGTGAGGACCCTCATAGCTCTCAAATTTCATCATTTCATGATTAAATTTCACTTACCTCACAATGATATTGGAGCCTCCTTTCTGATAGTAGAGGTAGTTGTTATAGACAGCATGCCCACAGCCGTAGAATAAGTACCTGAGGTGAATGGGCTTGTAACTGCTGTTCTGAAGGGAGACTTGATCCTTAAATTCTTTCACAATGTGGCCTGTGAATGCACAAAAAGGAAATCAAGGTGTTTGCCCACATTCTCTGCAGTGACTACATGAGCTGTTCAATTGGAAAATTTAGATTGATGAAGAAAACCAATGTATGATAATAGCTAATATTTATGCAGTGCTTATTATATTCCATACTATACCATATGCAGTACTAAATGCTCTATAGTTGTCTCATTTTATCCTCACAACAACCCTGAGAGGCAGACAGTGTTATTATGTCTATTTAACAGAGGAATAAATTGAGTCAGAGGTTAAGTGACTTGATCAGTCACATAGTTAGTGTGACTACTCTATAACCTCTAAAACCACTATGTACCTCAGTTTCATATTTTTGTTAAATGAGGGAATTGCATTAGGGGACCTCTTTTCCAATTCCAATGTAAATTTTGAATGGATTGACCAATCAGTTGCCTCTGAGAGTCCTTCCCACTCTGAAGGCATGAGATTTATTTTATTCTATTTTTTAAAAAATTAAGCATTTTATTAAAACAGTATGGCACTTCAAACAGCTAAACTTGCTTAGTAACTTGGCATTATAAATTTCAGTGTACAAAAAAGATGATAAAGACTTTTTGGTCACTCCCTGCAAGTTTCCATTAGCTAGCTAACACTAGTGTGCAAAGGACTTTCTCTCATTTTATCCCATCAAGATTCTTTGTTTATTCATTCTTACTTCTTTTTCTTCCTAAATGCCATAGTGGGGAGATGGTTCTCTTCACAATCAGAAAGATGTGAGTTGAGCCTGATTCCTGGAACTTACTGGGCGACCCTAAGTAAGTCACTTAACTTCTCAAGCAATTCTTTAATCTACTACAACTTGTAGAAGTTACTGACCTTCATTGGTAGTGAGAAATTTTTCTCACCAGAAATTCACTGCAACAATGAAATTATAGATCTCAATGACAACAGCAGCAGCAGAAGGAAAAGATATGTGTTTTTTTTTTCATTTTTCATTTTTTTCATAAAAGTGTTATAGCATCTTTGTATTCTATTATGTTAATGAACCACAGTTTATTTAATCATGAAAATCTTTACTAGGTAGCTCTTTTTCTATTTTCTTTCAGGGCATATTCCCCATGATTCCATTGTTGGATAAAGAATATGATTATTTTTGTAACTTTTACTTTCCAAATTTTTTTCCAAAATTATTGTACACAATTACAATTCCATCAACCATGAATGAGTGACCTCTGACTTATTTTAAGAAAGTTAAGTGATATAATGAAAGAATATTTAAAGAAGATTAATCTGGTAACAGCCTGTGGTTTGAACTGAAATGAGGCAAAATTATAAATAGGAAGATCAGCTAGGAAACTACTGCATGACACATAGAGACAAAGGCATAGTGCCAAGAAAAGAACTCTGGGCTTGGAATCAAAGAACCTTAGTCTGATGTTGGCTCTTGCTACTTACAATTTGTGTGATGATAGACGAATATCTTTACATCTTTGGGATCTTTGGGATTCAATTCTTCATATGTAAAATGAAAGACCTGGTTATACTGAAATTTCTTTAAGTTCTAAGTCTGTGGGTCTCAACTGGGATGTTAATAGTGGAAATGAAAAGAAAGGGAAAAATTTAAAAGACTTTACAAATGAAGAACCAACAGGACTTCCATTCACTCATTCATCCATTCAACAATTTGTTGAATTCTTACTTTGTTTAGAGCACAAATCTACACCTTGCCAATTGGTTCTGTGTGGTACAAAGAAGATAAGGTCATACTTTTAGAGATTAAAAATTGACTTAGGGGAGTTGTTTGATATTTAGATGGGATGATCTATCATCTCTATTCAGATGGCTCACAGAAGAACATACCTGGTCCTAGTTTCTCTGGAGCTCCAACCCAGTATCACCAATTGCTTACTACATTTCAAAGTAGATGTTCCAAAGATATCTCCATCTCAGCATATTCAAAGAGAATTCAGTATCTACCAGATTTCTTTAATTCTGTCTAGGGCACTGCCATTCTTCCAATCCCCTAAATGCATAACCTCTGACTCCTCATATTTCACTCCACATAATCAATTAATGAACAAATTTTTCTGTTTCTACAGCCACAGCAACTTTGCATCTGACTCCTTCTAGCCACTCACACAACCACTACTTTAATCTAACTTCTTACTTAAATTACTGCAACAATTTCCTAATTGGTCTTCTTGTCATAAGTCTCTCCACACTCCAATTGGTCCTTCCTATAGCTCCCAAAGTGATTTCTCTTAAGTACAGAGATAACTTTGTTATTTTTCTACGAATAAACCCCCAAATATCTGTATTGTTCTGAGGACAAAATTTGAATTTCACCATTTTAAAGGCTTTCAGAATTTGTCTCTAACTTAACCATTCAACCTCATGATATATATTACTCCTTTCCCCATACTCTATGATCCAGTCAGATTGACCTTCTCTTTGTTTCTCACATAGTGCACTCCTTCCATTTCTTTGTTTTTGATTAAACATTCCCCATCCCTGGAATGTAATACCTCCTTATTTCTGCCCCATATCATCACTCCCTATAAGACAAAACTCAGGTGCTATCTTCTACTTAAAGCTTTTCCTAATTCCCCAATTCCTAATGTCTTCTTTCCCTAACTAGTTGAAAATTATCTTATATTTATTTTATAATTATTCTCTACATGCTTATATGCACACAGTGTTGGTAGGCTGACCAATGTTGGTCCAGTCTTTTGAGCTTGTATAATCTGTTCTGCCTGGTGAATCCATGTGGTTGTTTGGAGTGCCTACCTCTAGAAATTTATGATAGCATGTGAAGAAGGGCCCTGACCTCTATTTCAGAACATGAGTAGGTATTCTGTTACTTTCCTGTCTGTTTACTGTGTAATAATAATAATTTCTAATTGCTTGTGGAATAAGAACTGAATGTTCACATGAAAGGCTCTAGTGAAGGAATTCTCTATTTCCTGGTGGCAACCAAGTCAAGAAATACTGTAAAGCTCTAGAGAGGCCTTTGACTTGTATCTCTGCATTTGGGCTGCTACATGGTCCATGCAGCCATAACTCTACTGTTTCTTCTGTAAGATACATGGTGGACCAGGGGATAGAGTGCTGGGTCTGGAGTCAGGAAGACCTGAATTTAAATCTGGTCTCTTTTACTGGCTGTGTGATCCTAGAGATGTCACTTAATGTCTCGGTTTATCTCAGTTTCCTCCACAGTAAAATGGGAGTAATAATACTACCTATGCCATTATGAGGATAAAATGGGATAATATTTGTAAAAAGCACTTAGCATGGTTCTTGGAATATAGTAGATCCTCTATGTATATTTATTCCCTTCTCTTTTTTTAGATTGTGTTTATTCTTTCCTGAACTTAGGTGAAGAAGTATTAAAGACAGAATGATCTTGTGTACTTTCAATATTGGAAGTGTCAATGGAGCTTGCCAGCCATGATTTTAGCCCAATCTAGTAGTAGGTAAACCTAGTGGCCAAGATGCCATGTTCTGCAAACAAGAGAGTCATTCATCTATTGTATCTGGAAATGATCCTGATGAAGGAAGAAATATTTGTAGCAGTTACTTTAAATGTGAGACTACTCTCCCTAAAGATTGAGGAGCATCCCTGGATTGGGAGAATACATTTATATTTCTTATGTCTTTTTAGTAGATATACTTTTGTAAATGTTAATTGATGTTATTTGACTATCAGTGATGTCAAGGAGATGAGTAACACCCTAAATGATATTGGAGAGCTAATCACTGGCAGTAATAGTGGGGGAATATACCACATGGGGACTTGAACACATAGCATTAGAAAAATCCCATTGCCTCTCAGGTGAACTGCTACAATGTTAATGAGAAGATGTAAAACAGCCTTGTTCTGAGGACCTGACCTGCTAGTGCATATGGGCCTTGGGAGAGTAAATCCAGTCTAACTCCATACATATTAACTCCTACAATAGAATGTAGCTCCTTGAAGGCAAGGATTGTTTCTTAATTTGAATCCCTAGTGGCTAGCACAGACAATCAATCAATCAACCAATAAACATTTATTAAGCATTTAACAACATGCCAGACACTGTGCTAAGTGGGAGGGGTACAAATAGAAGAAAAAGACAGTTTTTGCCCTCAAAAAACTTACAATCTAATAGTATGGTATACTAGGGCATATTACAGATATTTAATACTTCTTAATTGATTAATTTGTTGATTGAGATAGATCTGCCATCTCGGGAATTAAGTCTCCCTTCAGTTGCAGATTGCTACTAATCCTTGCTTTTTTCCAGCTGTAGGATTCTTGTTCAATAATACCTCCATGGAGAAAAACTATAAAAACTCATATCTATGTAGTGCTTCAGGGATTACAAAATACTTTCCAGTAATCCTCTGAAGTAGCCACTGAAAACAAAAACTAACCTTCTTTTCTAGTCACATATGCCTTTAAAAACTAATTCCTTTTTATTAAATAGCTGTTAGATAAAACCCAATAAGGGTTTTAAACAGAGAGAGAAAGTGATTTAACTATAATTGGAAGACAGATGTTTTATATAACTGGCAGGCATTAATACCTGAGAAATGTTCAGTCACCCAAATTCGTTCATCACTCTTATTCACTGATTCTTTCATCCAAGTTCCAAATGTGTCCTTAACTTTTATCACCTCGGTTGGACTTCCAATAGATGCAATGATGCATTCTGCCAAAAGAGCAAAACGGAGAATTATCATTTTCTATGACCTCGATGTATCATTTTTCTAAATTTTCGAATAGGGAGCATAGAATCTGTTACCAGCTTGTGGAGAATGGTGTTCATTTGCTTTCTCATCTGGTTTTCCTGCCAGTGTGTCATCATTTGGTACTGCACAGGCGTCACCTAAAGAGTTTAAAAAAAACAAATGAAACAAACACAGCTAATATAATAGATTCTATTATAATATAGTCTTTGGGGAATCAGACTAGCATCTCACTTCTAGGTTAACTGCAATACTCTGGGCCTCTAAAAGAATGGAGTTATAAGACTGTATTATAGGAGCCTGATTTGATTGGTGGGATATAAATCTGGGTAATGAGCCATTGAGATTTAGTTCTATTTCTTTAAGATACTGACTTCCAGGAAATAACTAACTTTTAATGCAGAGAAAAGCTCCAGATTGCAGTCAGAAGACCTAAAATTCCAAGCCTGGCTCTGCCGCTCACTCCCACTGGGACTTTGGAGAAATCTTGTCACTTCTCCGGGTTTTGATTTCCTCATCTGTAAAAGGAGGGGGTCGAATTAAATGGTGTCTAATGTCTTTTGAACTCTAAAATCCTATAATACTAAGAGGTTTTTTGTGGAGCATAAGCTGTCCTATTTTTAGTTAAATAAGGGGAAAGGTCTTAGTCTCTGATCGTAAAAGCATGTTATGTCCTACAGGAAGCCACCTCTTTACCTTCTTCCTTGCAACCAAGGAAAAATAATTTCTCCTTCAATTCAATTTACATGTTTACTGAACTCACCCCTAAAATTTCCCAGAGTACTCCTCCTACTCTCATTCTTCCTACTTTCAAAGCTATAGTCTTGTCCTTGTTCCCCTTTCTATCAGATTTTAGACTTCTTGAGGACAAAGCATGAGTTGCATTAATTTTTGTATCCCCAGCACTTAGCAGATTGCCTCACCCACAGTTTCATAAATTATTGCTCAAAGGAAGGAAAATATTTTCTGGGTTTGCCCAGTATCCTGACAAGTAGGGCCATCTAATGAATCAGTCAGATTTCTGTTGTTTAATACTGCTTAGTGCATTACTGGAGAAGCTGGTAGGACCCTGATCTCCAAGATTTAAAATAGAGACAGATTGAGACACACACACACACATACACACACACACACAAAGAGAGAGAGACAGACAGACAGACACAGAGACAGAGAGACAGAGACAGAGACAGACAGAGAGACAGAGAGACAGAGAAAGAGAGAGAGAGAGACAGAGACAGACAGAGACAGAGACAGAGAGAGACAGAGAGACAGAGACAGAGAGGAAAGACAGAAAAGAGAGACAGAGACAGAAGAGAGAGAGACAGAGAGACAGAGAGAGAGAGAGACAAAGAGTGAGAAAGAAAGAGTTTTTTTTTTCAAATGAAGGGGTCTTGGTGAGAAGAATAAAATGCATTTATCTCAAAGATGAAGGGGAGATAATAGCATCTCACTGAATGTAGTTCCTCCCCCCAATACTTGTGCCGACACAACTGATCCTGCCTCTTTGTTGAGATGCTAAGTGGCATAAAGAGCTCCTCCAGGAACCACCCGTTACTGGCTAGCAATGCATTTGGCAAATTAAAACTCCATGAATGCTTTGGCAAAGTCCCTCTTATTCCCCCAGAGTTGATTGCTGTAGTTCATTCTCTGAAAGAAGCCTTGACAAAGGGGAACAATGTTAATGGAGAGAATGGTGCTGAATATCAGAAAAGGTGTAGTTATACAGTGAGAGAAAATAATTCCCAACTGGTGATGAGCATTGTAATTCAGCTTCAATGGGGGGAGAGCATCTTTTAAAACATACATTCACCAGCAGCTGAGTGTTCCCTTAATGTGTCTTCCAGAAAGAAGAGGGAAGTATAGCTCTCTAAGTACCAGAATTGCACACTGGGTCAAATAACTCCATAGGTAGATTCTGAAATATCTGCAATATGGAGTCAAAGAAAGAGATCAGACATTCTGTGGGTCTGTCTGTCTGGGATCCAACCATAGGGTTCTATGTTTCTAGGATACTTATTTTTTCAGTGTGTTGATCCTTTTTAGATATCCCAATGAATATTCAATGTACACACGCTAATAAACTTTATCTACCTAGCTTTATCTAGGATGATTCCTTGCATTTCTACATCATCTCATGTTGTAGAAAATCTCCTTATCTTCCTTAAGAGTTTTTATTTTTTAAATCAAAGTAGCTTTTTCTTAACTAATTTAAAATACTTGCTTTTCAAGTTGGGCAACAAACCTGTCCCCTTGATCTGAATGAGTTTGTAGTATATCCTTGATATTAATGGTTTTCTATCTCTAAATATGAACTTATGTCTCCAATACTAATATCTTTGTTAACAATAATATACATAAATGAGAGATAACAGATGCAACCAGTCTTACTGTCAGACTCTTTCCTTCCTTTGAAAGCACAAAGTTTCTAAGGGTACATAGAAAGATTTGGAGGGATTGGTGATTGAGGGGGGAGACTGGCAGTGAGTGGTATATGTGGCCAAAGAAAGAAGCAGTCTGAAGGATCCAGTCAAGAAGGATGTAGGTTTAGGTACAAATTTGAATTGAATTGATATTTGTCCCTGGATATTACTGCTTCAGTCTCTGATTGACATCTTTGTTTATGATAAAGAAGCTACCTTTGGACAAGAATCTTTTTTCAGTTTGATTTTTTCCCCTGAATTTAACTAAAAAATCTGGGAGTAAGCGAAACTAATATCTACTGGGCATTAGATAGGCTTTTGGGGGGTAATGTGGTGGGGAGTCTATTCTAAATAATATGTCTTAACCCTCCAAGTACTGCTATTGCTCATCAAGAAGCAATGTAGTGCTTTGGAAAGATAATTAACTTTAGGTTGAGGAGACTTGAGTTTATATCTTGAATCTTTCATTAATAATCTGGGCAAATTTAGGCAAGTCACTTAATCCTTGTGTACCTCAGTTTTCCCATCTGCAAAATGGGGTTAATAATGCACATGTAATAAAAGGTACTGAAGTACCAAGAAACAGAGAAGGGCAAGATAAGGCTGGGGGCTTTAGTGACCTGTGCATTGGCCATTAAACATATTTGGCTGGCGTTGGGCTTTGGCTCTTCTACTTCCAGGTGGGCCAGGTGGACCTTGAGGGCCAGGGGGTCCAGGAGGGCCAGGGAGGCCTGGGGGACCTTGGTCACCTTTGGCACCTAGGGAGAAACAAAGAAAGAAAGCGAGTGAGTGACATTATTTTCATAGATAGAGTTTTCATTCCACATAGTAGAAGGATGTTGGTTTTTTTCTCAGTGGATTATAGACCTAGATCAGGAAGAAACTTGAGATGCTAATGACTCTGTCCCCTTTATGGCTAAGGAAACTGACACCCAGAAAGTTTAAATGATTAAAAGGGGTTGGACTAGGAAGCCTCTATGGTCTTCTATGAATCCTGGTGTTTTCTGCAAACATACAGTTACTAAGTGTCTGAGGTAGGGTCAGAACTGAGGTCTTCCTGATTCCAAGCCCCATCCTCCATTCTGCCTTTTAGGGGAGACTCTCCTAGCTGCTACTTTTTCAATACTTTTAAAAATTCTGGGCCACATCTTGTTCATGATGAGACACTGACATAGGGCATAAAGTAGAGGATCAATTCAAAACAATATTCCCTTTAAAGACTAAACTAATAGCTACTGATTAGGCACTGGACTTCCAATATCTTTTTTTTTCTGGATTATGGAAGTGCATTCTAAAGGATGTCTGTTAGTCATCTAATTATTGAAATCTCTTTTGAAACTACAATGGTATAGTGAAAAAGAGCACTGGCTTTGAGGTAAAAAATATATTTATATCATGGCTTTTTCATTGACTAGCTGGGTGAGCTTGGACAAGTCACTTAATTCTTCTGTGCCTCAGTAAAATGAGTATAATAAGGACATCTCTCTTTAAGGTTGTTGTGAAGATCATATAGATAATATTTGTAAAGTGCATAGCACAGTGTCTAGCATATTGTAGATGCAATGTAAATGCTTATTTCCTTCTTTTATTCCTTCCTTCCCTCTCTCCTTTCTAAATTCCTCCCTCTTTCCTGCTTTCCTTCTTTCCTTCCATCATTCTTTTCATCCATCCTTCCTTCTCTTGTTCCTTTCTGCCTGTTCTTATTCTTATTTTCTTCCCTTTCTCCCTTCCTTCCTCTTTCCTTTTCATTCTTACCTTCCTTTTTTTCTTCATTCCTTCCTACCTCCCTCCTTCCCATCCTTCCTCCTCTCCTGCCTAAGGTAATATGGCTAATAGCAAAGCCAGGACTCATAGGATCATACACAGAGCTGTAAGAGACTATAGAGGCTGATAAGTCTAATCTCTTATATATATATATATGAGGAACCTGACACATTCCAAAGTTACGTTTATTTTCCTGAGACCACCAAGGTAGTAAGTTGTAGGATTGAGATTTGAATACAGGTCCTCTACCTTCAAACCCATTACTCTCCTACTGTACCACACATTCTCTCCAAAATTCCATATTTAAATATTGCTTCATCCTTTTCAGTGGACTACTTTATTCTCCTAAACCTTACTTAAGGTATTTTAGATAAAAAATCTTTCTAAAATGTGCTACATACTTTCTGCTTTCCAAAACAGTATTGTAACATTTTTATGATGACTCAGGGTTATCATTATTAGCACCAGGTATTGTACTATGCTATAACTCAAATTACCTGAGACATTATAGGGTTTCACACTCCTATACAAGATATAGTGGCTGTGATTTTTTTATAGAGATGTCTATTTTTTTTTTCTCTCTTCCCCTATCTGTGTCTAGTATTTCATCTCACCTAATCTGTGCTTCTGAGCCAGGCAGGAAATTCAAATAATCAATTTTCTCCTCTGCAAAATGGAGATAATACCTAACCAACTTTTTATTTTATTTTATTTTTCATTTGTTCCAGTCATGTTCAATTTTTCATAACCTCATTTGGGGTTTTCTTAGCAGAGATACTGAAATGATTTGCATTTCCTTTTCCAGCTCATTTTATAGATGAAGAAACTGAGGCAAAGAGGATTAAATGATTTTCCCAGGGTCCCAAAGCTAGTAAATATCTGAGGTTCCAGGCTCAGTGCTCTGTGCATTATAGTACCACCTAGATGCCCTCTTGATTTCCTTGATTTCCTTCAAATCTCAAATAAAATCCCATTTTCTGCAAGAAGCCTTTCCTCATTTCCCTTGGTGGTAGTTCCTTCCATTCAAGATTTCCTCCAATTTATCCTGTCTGTATCCTGTTTGTATATCATTGTTTACATGTTGAATTCTCCATTAGATTGTGAGTTCCTTGAAAGAAAAGCGTATTTTTAACCTTTCTTTGTATACCCTGCCCTTAGCCTAGTGCCTGGCACATAGTAGGTTCTTAATAAATAAATGCTCATTGATGTGACTTGTTGATTAAATCACATAATTGAATGTTTAGAGCAGTTTTTCTTGTTCACACTGTATTTGTAGTTATTGTAGTATTATAAAGGAAAAAAAAAGGCACCAGGCTTGGATTTAAGAGATCTGGATTGGATTCAAATCCTGGCTTTTATCCCTTATTGTATGACTGTGGTACAATAGCACACCCCCATTATCCACTTCGCAGATTGACTAGTAGGATTTTTATGTGAATTATAATTATAAAACTTTAACCATTCAAATATAGACAACAACAACTGGAGTCTTGATTTTATTAATCAAGGGAACTGAAGAATGAAGGAACTCTGTCTATCCATTCAGGCTGGAGCCTTGGCCACCATTTATAGTCTTAGAGAGTTTCCTAGAACTCTGAGAGCTTAGGTGATTTTTCTAGGGTCCCCTGGCCAGTATGGATCAAAGGCAGGCCTTAAACCAAAGTTTTCCCAATTCTAAGGCCAGCTCTTTATATCATACTGTTTTACTTCCCAAAGTCTTCTGTGAATAAAATTTTCTACCCTGAGTGGATATGGATAAACCAAAGTTCTAGCACGTAGACTAACCTCCCCCCCCAAAAAAAATTGTTGCTCATCTTTTGTTTTGAAGAGGACCTATACATCAATGATAATGTCTTGACTTGCTTGTGAATTGAATTTAAGTGAGGCAGAGTTCTACAAAATCATCAATCTCATTCTCTCTTCCAGAGTTATTAAAGTCTAGTGATATAACAAAAGTTAGGATGATTGGCAATGGCTTGGGATGTGGTGGATGATTTTGGTGTCCACTTGGCAAAACAAAACAAAACAAAAACTCATGCTTTCTTTTCTCAAAAAACTGTTTACAATAGTCAACAAGTCATGAGATCAAGTGCTGGTCATTGAATAGTTGACTAGTGATCACTGCAGCAAACTTGCACACCTTACTTTCTTGACACAATATGGAGGCCAGCTCTTTATTTGCTATGCTATGGCTGTCTTTTATTTGAATAGAAATTATCATAATTTCATGAGCATAAGAGGCTGTATCCTTACCTGTAGGAAGCACATCATTGGATGGGTCTCCTTTGTCTCCTTTCTCTCCTCTTTCACCTTTTTCTCCTGGGAGACCATCATTTCCAGGCAAGCCCAATTCACCAGGGTCTCCCTTTTCTCCTTTCTCCCCTTGATGTCCCATGGGCCCAGGCAACCCTAAGAATAAATGATATTTTAGCCATATAATGTAAAAGATCGTCAAAAAACTCCCGCTCACCCTAAAGAAAAAAAATACAACTTTCTTTGAGAAATCCTCCTCCTCCAACAGATTATGATACAGAGAAATTCTAAGTATTAGAAATATACTCCTCTATCAGGGCTAACAAAGTTTTTTCTTGAAAAAAAATTGATTTCTATTAGGTTTCTAATTGCCTCAGTTACCTTACAATATTCTGATTGAACCTACATGACAGAAGTAGACAAAAAATAAACAAACAACTGAATCAGTTGTTTCAACAGAGACTATATTGTCACATGTAAGTGTGACATTGAATTTGCAACTAAAATGGATCTCCTTTGAGAAAAGGTTTAATGGTGTTTATCAAAATGAAATTGTTTACTAAAAAAAAAAAAAAAAAAAAAAAAAAAAAAGAAGAAGAAGCTTAAGTATCATCTGAGGAGGTCTTAGAGAATAGGACAGGCCAGAGTAAAAAGTAGGTTGGAAAAGTCAAATAGATGTGACATTTAGGCAATCTGGGAAAAAAGAGGAAGTAGACAAGGTAACACAGTAACTGCAAGATTAAATACAATAGGTTTGCAAAATACTTGTGACCATTAAACAAGGTTAAGTAGCAAGGTGGAGCATTGGATGGAGTGCAGGATCTATAGTCAAGAAATTTGTTATTTAGTCATTTTTCCCCAGTCCTGTCCTAGGGGGCTTCTTGACTACATTTGGAGTTTTCTTGACAGAGACACTGGAGTGGTCTGCCATTTCCTTCTCCAGGTCATTTTACAGATGAGAAAGCTGAGGCAAACAGAGTTAAGTGATTTGCTCAGGATCACACAGCCAATAAGTATCTAAGGCTGGATTTGAACTCAAGAACTGACTTCAGGCTTGCCATTCTATCCACCATTCCACCTAGCTGCCCAAAAGACAAGGAAATCTAAAATGTTTAGAGGAAATGGTGAAGCATCATCAGTGGCAACATGAACCAAAGAAGAGCTACTAGTGAAAAAGAGATTCCATTACAAGGTCTATCTCCCAAAAAGAAAGGCTCCAGATAGTCTAAATATTTCACTTTTTGTATTAGGAAGGCACAGAAAATAAGATAGATGCTCATTTACTGGAAAATGGTTAAACAAATTATGGTGGAGGAATGTAATGGGCAGCTAGGTGGCACAATGGAGAGAAATTAGGTCTAGATTTTAGAAAATCTGAGTTCAAATCTGGTCACAAATGTGTATAAGTGATGTGATCTTAGACAATCACTTATTTCCTCATCTGTAAAATGGAGATAATGATAGCATTTACCTTCTAGCTTTCTTGTGAGGATCAAATGAGATGATAATTGTAAAGTGCTTAGCATAATTTCTGGCATATAATAAACACTACACAAATTTTACCTATTATTATTAATGTAATATTGCTGATCTGTAAGAAATATAAACAATAAATACAGAGAGGCATGAAAAAATTATATGAACTACTGCAAGGTAAAGGACACAGTCAAGAAAACAATCTACACAATGATTAATAAAATGTTCATAGAAAGAGCAACAATCACAAAACATTTGAAATTGAATGTTGCAAAATTATAGACTTAAATTGGGCCTAAAGAATAGATATTAGTGATGCCTTTACCTACTTCTTTGCAGAAATAATAGTTAATGGAATTTTGCACATACTGTCATCTTTTTTTTTTTTTTTTGTATATTCATTGATTTTGCTGGTTTTTCTCTTCTTTTAAAAATGTTATTTATTCCAAGGTATGCCTCTCTGGGATGGAGGAATAGAAAGGAGAATGTAGGCCATGTAAAAATAAAATGGATCCATACAAATCTATTTTTAAAAAAGAAAAAAAAAACTTAGAAGGGAGAATCATTGGGAAGCAGCAAATTCTGGCCTCCCTGCTTTCTTGGACCCTATCAGAAATGGTTCTCAAAATCATGGGGACTAGCTCATTTTACTTATTCGTTCTTATCTTTCTATATTCAAAGACAATCAAAAGGCATCTTTTGATTTTTTCTTATTAATTATTAAAATTACATCTCATTAATCAATTATCTTTAAGCCTTCACCCCAGTTTATTAAATATTATATAATTAATTAAATGAGGGAATTTTTCCCTGAGTTTTTATTTCTGTCTCTGTCTCTCTTTCCCTCTGTATATATCTTTCTGGAGATATCTATGCAACTAGATATTTATTAATAGAATAACCAATAATATAACAAAAACACACATGATTTACAATCAACATATCAATTGAGAGAAAGATCATATCCTAGATCTTCTTCTAACCATCACTAAAACAGGGATTCTCAAACTACAGCCTGTGGGCCAGATACAGCAGCTGAGGACATTTATCCCCCTCACCCAGGGCTATGAAATTTCTTTATTTAAAGGCCCACAAAACAAAGTTTTTGTTTTTACTATGGTTTGGCCCTCCAACAGTCTGAGGGACAGTGAACTGGCTCCTATTTAAAAAGTTTGAGGACCCCTGAAATGACTTTTAAATTCTGGAAACACAGTTCTATCATTCACTTCTCTTAGGATATTAGTCTCTTTTATAAGTTTTTTCTAGGCTTCTTTGCTAGATAAGTGTAAACTCAGTTATCTCAAGAAATAAGTTTTTAGTCTTTTCCCCTCTGCCTTTCTTTGTGCTTTAGAAAGATTAATTTCATAGCTGAGTGGAAAATGCACTTAAGTGAGTAAAGACTTGAAGTAGGAAATCAATCAGCAATCTACTGAAATAGTTTAGTTCTAAAGTGATAAGGGCCTGCACCAGGGTGGTGAAAGTCTTCAAGAAAAGAACATAAGAGAATGTCAGAGAATTATTGTGAACGTAAAATTGACAGGACTTGGCAATAGGCTGGATATAGGGGGTGAAGGAGGATGACTCATTGAGAATGACACATAAATTGTAAGCCTGGGTAACTAGGAGGATGGTGATGTCCTTGGCAGTAATAGGGAAGTTTGGATGTGGGGATGATGTTAGGGGGAAAGATAGTGAGTCCAGTTTTGAATATGAAGAGTTTAAGATGTCTACATAACATCTAGTTTGAGATGTCTAATAGGCAAATGCAGATATTTATTTGGAAGTTAGGAGAATATCTAGGGCTGGATAGGTAGATCTGAAAATCATCAGCATAGAGATAATAATTAAACTCTGAGGAGATCATTACTTGACATAGAATAAATGAGGAAGAGGAGAGAACCCAGCACAGAACCCTGTGGGACATCTGCTTTTCTTTGATAAAGATCCAGGAAGGGAGACTAAGGAGGAACATTTGGATAAATAGAAAGGACCAAGAAGATATAAAATAAAGTCAGAGGAGGTCCAGACATTCCAGGAGTGCTTAATTCAGGTAGTAAGGCTAGAAGAATGAGTAAAATATAGCTCTCCCAACAAAGAGCCATTATACGGTGATAGCCAAGACACAAAACCCTCAGAAGAGAATGACTTCAAAACATCTACAAAGTCTCAGAGAAAAATATAGGTTTGACACAAGTTCACCTAGAATTCCTGAAAAAAATTGAAGCTAGAACTTTTAAGAGAATTAAAAAAAATTTGTAAGTGAAGTGATTTTGCTGGTTTTTCTCTTCTTTTAAAAATGTTATTTATTCCAAGGTATGCCTCTCTGGGATGGAGGAATAGAAAGGAGAATGTAGGCCATGTAAAAATAAAATGGATCCATACAAATCTATTTTTAAAAAAGAAAAAAAAAACTTAGAAGGGAGAATCATTGGGAAGCAGCAAATTCTGGCCTCCCTGCTTTCTTGGACCCTATCAGAAATGGTTCTCAAAATCATGGGGACTAGTGAAATTAGAATGCTAGAGAAAAAGATTAGAAAAGAAATGAGAGTGTTGAAAGACTTGGAAAGAGAATTAACTGTTTAACATAAGGAGTACAAAATTTTACCAAACAACAAAACTGAAATGGACCAAATAGAAGTTAATGATTTCATGAGACAAAAAGAAATATTAAAACAAATTCAAAAGACTAAGACATAAGAAAATGGAAGATATCTAATATTTTAAAAATTGACCTAGAAGACAATTACAGGAGAAAAAAAATTTAAGAACCATTAGTTTACTTGAAAGACATAATCAGAAAAGAATCTGGATATCATACCTTTAAATCATGGCTTGAACACTGGCTGGCTGGATAACCCTGGTCAAGGGACATGGCCACTGTCTCAGCTGACTATACTGAATCTTTCTTTCTTTGTCACAAGTGGTCAGTGACTGGATTAAAGATATATACCAAATAGCTATTATTTTAAAATAGACCCTCAATTTTTCTGAGCTTCAGTTTCTTCATCTATAAAATTAGGGGACTTGATTAAATGATCTCTCGGTCCCTTTCTATTTCTAAAACTGATTAATTAGCCTGTGAATACTTTCGGTGCCACCATTAATTTGAGAGGATTTGGCAAACTTCATTCAAATAATTTATATTGCATTAAAAATACAACCAATCCCTAACGCATAGTTATTTTGGTACTTCAAATGATTGTAATCTTTTAGGTAGCATAAGTGTAACAACTATATAACTTAGCAGATAGTTGTTGTAGTGAAAAAGTTCATCACCTTTCATCCAAAATTGTATTATTCTGTGGGACCATAGCTAGACTAGTCCTTGGACAACAAGCCCAGAGTCCTCTCAACTTGTATTTGCCTTCAAACTCGTACAATTTGGAAAGGAGTTACTCTCGTTCCCTGTTATATGTTATAAAGGGGTCATAATAAGGTAATGTCTAGCATTTATTAGGAGTTTCAAGGTTTGCAAAACTTTTTATACATATTATCTTATTGATCCTGTGAGGTATTATCTTCATTTTTACAGATCAGGAAACTGAGGCTGAGGAATTTAGGAAGTAAGGCTAGACCATGCCCTGGTCAGGGTCACACAGCTAGTAAACACCTGAGGCAAGATCTGAATTTAGGTCTTCCTTACTCTAGGCCTAATGTTTACCTACTATTCAACTTAGCTGCCTCATATACAGTATAGCTAGAGAATCAGGAATGGACTCATGATGTTAGAGCTGGGAGGGACGTTGGAGATGATTAGTTCAATCTATGCAGTGGATCACTTGTTTGGTAAAGACCATTATATCCAGATGTATAATGAGGAAGGATAACTCTGGATGATACAGCATTCTTTTGTCTGCATTTTACATATAAATTTAGGCACATTATACTGGGGACAAAAAATGAGAACTGTTGCCATAGAATCCAAGCACACTGACCCAAGAATGTCACTAATACTATCTGAAGATTTTATAAGATCTAGATGTGACAAAGCTTGGGAAAATTATCTGGTACTTACTTTATTATATTATTCTCAAGATATTTATTGGCTTCACAAAGACCTTTTTCTCCTCAATGCCTTATTTCTAATTATATTTTTTCATTCTTTTATTGTTTCTTTTTTTAAAAAGTTCATATATATAACTGCAAAGCTTTCACATTTGAATTCAGCTATTAAAAGTTGATTACTTTCTTAAATCAAAAATTTTTGAACCTAAGAAGCTAAGTTATCTAGGATTAAAAACTCTTTTTATTGATTTATTTCAGTATATATCATCATTAGTAGGTAGGAAGACTTGAATAAACTGATACAGAATGATGATGAAAAAACCCCTAAATTTTTTTAAAGACCCTACATAGTAATAACTCTATACCTACTGAGAAACCCTGAGAGAACAAATGATAAAAAAGCATCTCCTTTTGATAAAGGTAGGGGTTGTGGGTAGGGGATGTTGACTACATACACTGTCAGACATGTCCATTAGTCTTACTGAATTTTTTTTATTTTTGTTACCAGTGGCCAAAGTGATTGGGTTGGATGTATACCTCAAATGTCATTATTTTATTATGTTAAATTTAAATTATTATGTTAAAATAGAAAAAACACGGTTTTTAAAAATGTGTGTGTATGTATACTATGTCAGGGACTGTCATTTTAAAAGTTTTATAAGAGTGAAAGGATTCTGCCATCTTATAAAAGGTCTGAAATCTTTTTCTGAAATAGTCTATGGTGGGAGAAGGGAACAATTGTTATTACATGATTATATATATTATGTAATTATAGTCATGCAATATATAGTATAATTATGTATTGTATAATAATTACATAAGAACCATCGTTTATGTATTGATTTAAGATTTGTAAAGTCCTTTACATGTATCTTCTCATTTGATCTCACAAGCTTATAAGGAAAATGTTATTATTATTATCCTGATTTTATGGAGCAGAAAATTGCTGCTTATGGAATGGTTACTTAGAAAACCCAGTCCTGAAAGCATGGGCTAAGGATTTTGTCTATTTGTATTTTTGTGTGGAATTCAATTATTAGATGATGAAATGCAAGAAAAATCTTTCCTTAAGCAAGTCTTACCAAAACATCCCCTCTTGTTTCTTGGGAAAATGTTTATTTGTCACAAAACTAGAAGAATAGAGTGTTAGAAGTACAACAAAGTCTAGTCTTCATTTCCCAGTAAAATTTCTTATTGTGGTTCAATTATTTTGCCTCCACACTGCTTTAGAGAAAGTGAGGTCTGCAAGTTTGGACAATGCTCACTAATGAATGCCCTGCTTTGTTTAGCCTTGTGACTTGTAGCTACTGTAGTGAACATGTTTTTAAGGGAAAAGAAAGCCACGAGTTTTGTTTGCCTGATGCAAGTGCTGGAACTTTGGTTTTCTTTCTTGTCTGCCCACTTGCGTAGTTGATTAGCTTGAGTGTTTGGGAAGAAAGGCAGTGTGACATAGTGGAGAGAGGGCTGATTTTAGAGTTAAGGAAACCCTAGTTCCAGTCTTGCTTCTGATTCATTTTGGCTATGTGATCCTGGGCAGTTCACTTATCTCAGTGCCTTACACATGAGTTGCCTGTGATCTGAATTCATGGAGGATATTTCCACGCAGGTTGTTGGTTTTTTTTTAAAGTTGAATTGGGAGAGTTCTATAATTTTCTGGGCTTGGGGACAATTCCATTTCTTTACTCTAGAAATGCTTTATTTTTTGAAATTATCTAAGATGAAGCTCCCCACTCCTTTAGGGTGATAACTGTCAAGTCTTGTGTGGTCTTGATTACAGATCCTTTGTACTCTTTATTTCTGACTGATTTCCCTCATTTAT
Organism: Sarcophilus harrisii; assembly: GCF_902635505.1. Taxonomy (NCBI): domain Eukaryota; kingdom Metazoa; phylum Chordata; class Mammalia; order Dasyuromorphia; family Dasyuridae; genus Sarcophilus; species Sarcophilus harrisii. Next base: position 503,182,819 of record NC_045427.1, on the reverse strand, counting down.
TAATGCCTGAATTATTAAATCTGCCTCCAAGATGAGAGCTTTTTGTTCCCAGTGTCTCCTTCTTTTAGCCCATTCTTTCCTTTGTTCTTATCATATAAGGACAAAATATAGAGCAAGGGGTTTCTTAATTGGCTAAAACAAAAATCTGTTCAGTCATTTTTCATTTCGTGTCCTATTCTTCCTGATACCATTTGGGGTTTTCCTGGCAAAGATCCTGAAGTGTTTTGCCATTTCCTTCTCCAGGTCATTTTGCAGATGAAGAAACTGAGATGAACAGTTTTAAGTGATTTGCCCAGTAAATGTCTGAGGTCAGATTTGAACTCAGGAAGATTTGTATTCCTGACTCCAGTCTTGTCTATCCATTGAGCCAACTAGCTGATCTGAGACTGAATCTAGCATTGAAATATGGATAAATAGACTGTCAATGAAGTGATTAAATGATATGATAAACTTGAAAACATTAACTAAATATCAGTTACTATTCTTATCCAGAAAATTCCTATAAGTCAATCTCAGATAAACAGGAATTAGAGGATGGAATGATGTTCTGATATTCTAAAGGGAATAGATACCTAGGGAAATGTTAAATAATTAAAATCATAATGTAGAGCTAGAAGGAACTTTAGCAGCCATTGAGCCCAACTTCCTTATCTCACGTATTAGGAAAGTGAGCCTCAGAGATGTTTGTTATTTAATTGTACAGGGTGAAGGCAGGCTAAATGACCTTTGAAGTCTCTTTCTCCTTGGAAAGTCTGTGATTCTATAATCTTAGTCAAATGACTTCACTCTCTGGGCTTCAGTTTCTTTATTTGTGAAATCAGAAGTTTAGACTATGTATTCTCTGAGAGCCATTCTAGCTCTAAATTTATAATCCTATAAATAAAGAACCTACAAAAGCTTCCTGTTATCCACTGCATTCATTAAGTATAAGTTGCTTTCAAGACTCTCCAAAATCTGGTCTTCCCCTAAAAGCATTCTTGAACCTTGAAAAACTTCAGGACTTAGTACCTTTCCAACTCTGCTTGGCCACAGAAGCAGATTTCTGACTTCAGAAGTTTTATTTCCTCTGGGCAACCCTTTTAACTATATTAGCACCAAGGGATATGACTTCAACCTCTGCCATTTTTCTCCTTCCCCCCGAACTTTAACATATCCCTTCCCCTTGTGTTAGCTGTTAATTAAAAACAAGTAAGTTCTTGGATTGCAAGGTAGATAAAGAATGGGATGTTGTCCCTAATATCTCTAACACTATTCACTTTACTGTCCCCTATTGATCACAATAAAGTTTGATAATTTGCATTAGGTCAATTTAATCGTTTACTCTATATAAATCAACATTCTAAGATCATGTCTCACATCATAGGACTGTTCAATCATTCCAGTGTTCTCATTTACACAGGCAAGATGATTGAGGACATTAGTAGTTAGTTATAATGGAAAAGTTGCTAGATTTTGAGGCAGAGAATTTGGGTTTAGACTTTCTTTGCTTAATCACTTAACAGACAGATAGTACGGTAGATAAGGCAGTGGGTCCAGAGTCAGGAAGATCTGAAATTCAAGTTCAACCTCAGATATTTTCTAGCTTCATGTTTTTATGTAAAGTCACTTAATTTCTGTTTGCCTCTGTTTTCTCAGTTGTAAAGTGGGCATGGTTGTTAAGATCAAATGAGATAATATTTGTAAAGTATTTGGAACATAATAGGTGCTCTATAAATGCTATTACTATTACCTTGGGGCCTTAGGCAAGTCAATTTCTCTGGATCTCAGGAGTTTGAAAATTTAGTTACAAGTGTTTTTTTCCTTTCTTTTTGGACAGTTTGATTCTCTGGGATTCTGTTTTTAATGCGACAAGGACAGGAACTCAGCTTAGGTTAGAACATCTGTAGACATTTTAAAAGTTTCTAAAAACCTCCCTCTTTAAAACTGGTGATTGACATGACTTTGGTCATTTAATTAAAAATGATTTTTCAACTTTAAAATTGTATTGATGTTGGGACATACAATTATGAATGGTCTCTTTATTAATTAGCTCAGTGATCTTGGACAAGTAACTTCACTTGTCTGGGCCTCCATTTCCTCATGTGGAAAATGAAGGAGTTTGGATTAGGTCAGAGATGTCAAACATAGGACTGCATTTCCCTGTGCCAGATTAAAGTGTAATTAATACATGTATAGCAAATGAATATATATTTAATAACTATTAAGAGTGATTATTTTAATAATGGAAAATAATTTAATTTATATAGCACTTAAGCAGGTACTTTACAAATATTACACATAATAATATCATTTACATTAATGATAATAGAAATAATTCCTTTTAAATAAAATCATTATTGGTAAATATTAAATAGCATAATAAATAAAATACAATAAAACATACATTTTACATTTTAAAATTATGTCACTATATGGTCCATAAGGATCCTTATATAGAGTTTAGTAGTTCTTGTTTCTATTTGTGTTTGATATCATTGGATTAGCTCCCTTTTGGCTCCAACATTTTATGGTTTTTTTAAAGTTCTGTCATCTTTCTATCTAGCTCCAAATATTTCCCTTTTCCTATAGTGTCTCTCTCTTCCCTGAGATGGAAAGTTCATATAGGTAAGAATTCTAATGACAGTTTCCTGACTGCTTAATGATTTTCCTATTTCTTTCATATCACCAGGAAACTAAAGGATTGATGTAAATCTAGAACTCTAGGAAGAGTGTCTACCTCAGATGTAAAGGGATCCACAGATGTATTCTATTATTTTACTTTTGGCCAGATTTATTTACCAGTTTTTGTTATAGTGTTCTCAAGGCAAGGACACAGCTCATACTTCTTTTGTTTTCCCTCCTCTCACCTAACACAAGGTTAGGCATAGAGAACACACTGATCAAATACTGATTGATTGATTGCTGTATAATGAAGTCTCACCTATCTATGGGAGTAATCTGATTTAAATTTCTAGTGGTTTCTTGGGATAAACCAAATGGTCTATAGAGACATAGTCATCATTATTCTGTGATGATATTCTTTGATAATTATTATAATAAACATAAGTATCAGTTAATCTGGAATAATTTGTGGTTGTAATTTCTTGGACTGAACTGACCTGGGAACTCTGCCTTATTTCTGTACACCACGTTTTCACAGAGGGCTCCCGCTAAGCAATGCAGGGAAGGACAACCTGCCAATTGGTAATGAGATCCAATAATTCTGCCACAGGGTGTTATTTTATTTTATTTTTTTGCATGTGGTTGTTTTTCTCTCATTCTCAGAGTTCATTTTTGAACAAAATGTATCTACTAATCACCTGTGATCTGTGATTTTCTTTTTACTTAAAAAAGTGAAAAAGGTAGTTTAAATGTTGGCTCATCAAATTAGAATTAAAATAGCCATTGGTTTGTGTTCAAAGACTTGTAGTTAAATAGTCATATTGTTAATTTGGGGGGAATTAAAGTATATTTGTTGAAAGTTTTTATTCTATGCAAGAGCTGATGAAATTGCCTAGAAAATTCTATATTTGCTCTGGAAGTCTGTGTTCTTCCGAACTGATTCTGTGTGTGTGTGTGTGTGTGTGTGTGTGTGACAGAGAGAGAGAGAGAGAGAGAGATAGAGAGATAGAGAGAGAGACAGAGAGACACAGAGACACAGAGAGAGAGACATTATTATTGGTAAATATTAAATAGCATAATAAATAAAATACAATAAAACATAGAGAGACATTACATAGACGGAGACAGAGAGGGAGAGAGAGAGAGAGAGAGAGAGAGAGAGAGAGAAAGAGAGAGAGAGAGAGAGAGAGAGAGAGAGAGAGATTGAGAAAGACATTGAAAAAGAGAGACAAAGAAAGGAGGGAAAGGGGGAGAGGGAGAATGGAAGAAAGAGGGAGAAGGGAAAGGCAGAGGGATAAAGACAGAGAAAGAACAGGGAGAGAGACAGAGACAGGGATGGAAGGGAAGCAGGAGAACGAAAGAGACAGGGGAAGGAGAAAAGTAAGGAAGAAAAGACAGAGAAAGAGAGAGAGAGAGAGACAGAGAGAGAGGGAATGAAAGATGGAAGGAGAGAAGGAGAGATGGAAGGGAAGAAAGGAGAGGAGAGAATTGTAATCCTGGAACTGGGGCAAATTCAGTTGGGGAGGGAAGCAGGCAAGCTCTGGACAACGTAATTCAATCACAGGTGCATTCGTGCTTAGAAAGGGAGTGGTTAATTCCCTTCTCCTAACCTTCACTGTCTATCTGCTTCTGCAGTCTCATTTACTCTTGGGTTTGCCTTTTACCCTCACTCCCTATGGAGATAAAAGCAACAGAAGATTAGCTACAGGATAACAGGGAGAAACAACGTCTCCCTCTATGTCAGTGCTTAGTCATTTGTTTTTCCCTAGTTATAACTCTATAATCAGGCAGAGGCTAATTAACTATAACAATGACATATATCTCATCTCTCTTTGTCTCTCTGTCTCTCTCTCCCTCTCTCTTTCTGTCTATCTATCTCTCTTTCTCTCTCTTTCTGTCTGTCTCTCTGTCTGTCTGTCTCTCTCTCGCTCTCTGTCTCTCTCTCTCTGTCTCTGTTTCTCTCCCTGTGTGTCTCTCTGTCTGTCTGTCTGTCTGTCTCTCTCTCTCTCTCTTTCTGTCTGTCTGTCTATCTGTCTCTCTCTCTCTCTCTTTGTCTGTCTGTCTGTCTCTCTGTTTCTCTCCCTGTGTGTGTTTCTCTCTATCTTTCTGTCTCTCTGTGTCTGTCTCTGTCTCTTTTTTTTTCCTCTCTCTGTTTCTGTCTCTCTCTGTGTGTCTCTCTGTTTCTGTGTGTCTCTTTTTATCTCTTTCTCTGAATCTCTCTCACACACAGGCAAATTTTTTTCTATTAAAGAAAGAACTTAACATGAGCAGATCACAATAGACACATGCCACTTTATTATCTCTTCCTGTCTGTTTTTACTCATATGCGCCTTTCAAAATCTGGTTCAAAATTCAAAGTTATGTGTCTCCTTTATCTTAAAAAAAAAGAAAATAAAACAAAAACACCCCCACAAACCAAATAGTCCTTTAATCGGCCTTGCAACGTTTCAGATACCATTTTCTTTTTCTGCCAAACTTCTCAAATTCACGGTCCACTTTGCCTCCACTTCCTAACCATCTATTCCTTTTGGAATTCCTTGCAACTCAACTTCTGAGACTCTTCTAAAGTCATTCTCTAAATGGTGACTAATAAAACCCTTGCTGACAAAGTAAATGGTCTTCTCTTCAGCTATCTTTCACTCCCCTTGACTATCTCTGTGAGATTTGACATTACTCATATTCCTTTTTGCCTTCTAAAAATATTTTTACCATTTTCCCCTTTTTTCTTTTGATCTTTTTTGCTGACTCTTCTTCCCTCTGCTTCCCAACTATAGTTCCAAAGTCTTGTCCTCAGCTCCCTGCTATTTTTGGACTGGTAACTTCCTCAATGCACGCATCCCCTCCCATGGTTTTAATTATCACTTCTGATGAAGGTGACTGACAAATCCCTATCTGTGACCCTGACCTGTACTCTAGACCAGTACTTCCAGCTGTTTGTAGAACGCTCCCACTTGGATATACCAGTCCATATTCTCAAATTCAACATGTTCCTAACTGAACCCTCCACTAACTCCCCATTTTTCATCATGATTTCACATTTTACTTATTTTCTATTCTAGAACTATTATGGCCGTCCTTGTCTCTCTTCCTTTATCCTCTATTTACATCTATGTAATCACCAAGGCCAATAATTTTTTCCTTTTCACTGCCATCTCATGTCTGGATCTTTGCTGACCTGTCAAGCTGGCTCTTATTCTTATATTACCTCTCTTCAACAGATCTGGTGTGCCAACAACTTACTTCTTCTTTTTGTCTCTCTTCCTCTCTCCCTCCCTTTCTCCTTCCTTCCTTCCTTTTTTGGCAGGAAGATGGGAGAAGAGTTCCAAGCTTATGAATCCACAAAAGGAAACTTCCAGTATTTAAATGCCTTCCTTCTGTCACACAGACGGGCAACTGCTTTGTGATTTGTAATCCTCAAGAATTACCAAGGTTACAGAGAGTTAAGTGACTTGCTCACCATTCCCAAATCAATGCATGTCAGGGACAGGACTTGAATCCAGGTCTTTCTGGCTATTAGATCAACCTTCTATCCACTGCTACTTCTCACTAATCTTCCTTAAAACATATTTTAATCATATCTTAAGATTTTAAATTTAGAGCTGAAAGGGACTTTGGGAGTAGTCTAGCACAACTCCTTTATTTTTCAGATAAATAAACTGAGATCCAGAGAGATGAAGCAGCTGACTGACTGATCAAGGTCGGGCAGGTAAGGAACTGCCAGAGCCAGGGATCTGAACTCAGATTCTCTGAGATCAGATTCAGAGGGTAGCTTAAGAATCTAGTGTGAAAAACCACAAACTGGAAACAATCCTCGGGCTAGTCATTGTAAAACAGATGAATAAATTAGGGCAGATGCAGTATGGCAGCGTGGAGAGGGACCTGGCCTTGGAGGATCTGGGTCCTACTGCTGGTTCTGTCCCAGACTGGCCGTGTGACCTGGCATGTCAATCCACTAAGCCTGCAGGGAAGCCTCTCCATAAGACGAGGAGAAGGTGCAATGGGGAAGAGGACAGCCCTCACCAGGAGCTCCCTGTATTGATGAAATCACAAGTCTTATTTAAAAAAAAAAAGTTATGGCATGGAATGCTATGCTGCTGGAAACACAACAAATACAAAAAATATAGAAAAACATGAAGAGAGGCACAGTGATAAAGCTAGAATCAGCACATGCAATGACTACAACAGATAGTAGCTGTGTGACCCTGCATAAGTCACTTCACCCTGTTTACCTCAGTTTCCTCATCTGTAAAATGAGCTGGAGAAGGAAATGACAAACTACTCCAATATCTTTGCCAAAAAAACCTCGAATAGGATTATGAAAAATCAGACACAACTGAAATGACTGAACAACATAACTATAGCAAAATATATGTATATAATATATACATATTTGTAGACATTGTCTATAACTAGAACTGACATATATACATATATATTGACTAGAACTACAACCATAACAAATATAAATACATATAAGAATGTATATATGTGTGTGTATGTGTGTGTATGTATTTATCTTCTCTTTACTCACATAATCTTTACTAAAATTCAAATCTTCCTTGCCTCTCCTAATTAGCCTCCTCATTAGGTTCCCAGTTTCTGGTTTCCTCTTTCTTCATTTGACTTTTCACATGGCTGCCAAATTTTAATTCTTAAAACACAGAATTTGAATATGTCACTCAACTATTTCAATTACTTCCTATTGCCTATGTATAAAGGACCAAATCCTCATTTTGAAATTCAAAGACCTCTACAGTATATCTCCTACCTACTTTTAGAGCCACATTTAATGTTAATATTTAATATTATTTTCCTTCATGCTTTATGTTTTGGTTGAAATGGACTTCTAGCTTTTTTTCCCAAATAGTTCCACTGTCAGATCCTTGTACAGATGGTCTTATGTCCAAGGCAATCTGTCTTTATCTCTACCTTGTAGCTCTCTTCTCGTTCCTCAGCTCAGGAGTTCCACCTACTACACAAGACTTTTCCTGCTAGAGTTGTTAGAGTTCTTTCTCTCCTGAAATGACTTTGAAAGCTTTCTGTGTCTTTTCTATGTAATTGTCTGAGTGCATATCACATTGCCCAATAGAATGTAAACTCCTTGGGACTTTTTCATTTTTGCCTTTGTATTCCTAGACCTGGGTGTATCCTATACCTAAGAGAGGCTTAATAAATGTATGTTGAATTGAAATGAACAAATTGCACAGGGGAAAAGATAGTGGAGATTAAGAGAGCAGAGAGGACACTACTAGGACTAAACTGAGAAAAAACTGGTGGGGAAGGCCAATCTGATTCATGTTATTATCCCAGGAAGCAAGATAACTTTTGGGATTCAGAAACCAATTGGAGAGATCATTTCTTCCCAAGTATTAAATGAGAATATATTGAGGTTTGGTTAGGAATTGGGGCAGAGAGGGAAAGAGCCCTCAGACTGGATCATGAAGACTTGCAGGATATCACTGAATCAAAAATTTCCTAATTTCTCAATCACCACTTTTCATTTTTTTCCAAATATAGTCACAAAGATATGAGATAAGAGGATTACTTATAAGTTTTGACAAAATACCCATTTTTCCTTTTTTCCCATTTGCTCCTTTTTCTCCCCTTGGTCCTTGAATGCCTGGCAGTCCATCTGATCCATTGTGTCCTGGTAACCCATTCATTCCTGGAGGTCCTAAACCAAAACAGAAAATTAGTGAATATTTGCAGAATATTCAGCACTAGCTTTAGAATGAGCTTGAATTAAAGCAATCTTCTTATATGCATTATATAAAAAGTAGGGTAAAAGTCCTAAAGCCACAGGGCTGGTAGGTTGAATTAAGGCTGTCAAAGACAATTTGAGAATAGGAACTAGCTCCTTCTCCTTCCCTCTCCTTTTCTTCCCATGCAATAGACAGGAAAAAAGATTGTCAGACTTATGGACTGGGGAAGGAAGATGAGATAGGGAATTATTCCAGCTCCTTTCCCTTTTCCTTAAAACTGATGGAGGAATGTCCAGTCCCCCTTCCCATGTTACTGGAAATTTAATGGTATCTTACCTGGTAGTCCAGGTGGTCCTAAAACAGGAAAAAAATATATTAAAAAGAAGATTGATAGAAAAAGTAAAATTATTATTAAAAAATCAGTGAACAGCAGAACATTTTACTCCTTCCCCTTAATAACTCCCATCCCATTCCTTCTAAGATTTTGATAAATATTTGATTACAATGAACAAAATGAAACCATAGCTTTTGTTTAGAACTCGTTAAATAAATGCCTCGAGAGAACCCTATGAACAATTCAACCATGACCCCCTTGTCAATAGAAATCAATCTTTGTTTCATTTGACAAACAATTTTTGTCTATTCTCTTTTCATGACAAATTAATGAAGTTTCTGTCACAAAAGTGTTTCATCTTTAATAAACATAGACCTAAGTAAGCCAAGAATTATTCTCCTTAAATTTTTAGTGCCCTATCAAGAGTCTTTCTTTACACAAATAGTCAAGCTAATAGTAGCATAACCCAGTTCTCCAGGGATTTCATTTTAAAAAATTCTTTTAAGTTGTATGGGAACAGTTAAGATCAGTATCAGATAACAAATAGCTTCTTTGGTGCATAATTGGAAAGGGATTTCAGGGGTTCAGATGAGTCATTTACAAATATTTTAACAAACAAGTTCTTCCTGTCACAAATAGGTATGTCTTATTGTAAATCATTCTTCTTGGGTGCTCAGGCAAGTTAATGAGATTGAAACATGAGAAACAAAAATAAATACTCCTTTTTTCCCCCAAAGAGTGTGTATGATAAAAATAACCCTGAGGGTGGAAAGTTTTTTTTCATAAATTCATCCATGTATGTATTCACTTATTTTATTCATATAATGAGCATTTATTGAGCATGTGTTCTACCACAGGTACGGGAGGAATAGAATAGGAAACTTTTGGATGACAAAATTCCTTCTCAATGCAAGTTGGCACATTCTCTGCATTTTGGTGTGTTAGAGAGTTTCCCAATACACTGAGAGCTCAATACACAAAGCCAATATTTGTCAGAGATTTAAATCTAGGTCCTTCTTACTTTAAGAGTAGTTCTTCAGCCAGAATATCAAAGGACACAGATGATGGAGAAGTGTTAAGTCTCTTCCTTTAAGAAGCTTAAAGTCAAATCGAGCAGACAAGAGTAATCCACGGAAAACCAGGACAGGAAATACGGGTTTCAGCCAAGGATCAGCCTCGTTAAACATGGACAAGGCTCATCCTCAAAAGATTGGCCTTCGATAATGAATATTTTTGGTTTTGAAGATCCATGAAATGCAAATAAAATAAATTCCACACATCAGTAATGGGGAGTAACCATTACAAAGGCAAAGAGTGGTCTGCATATGATAAGGTCAGATGAAGTTTCTTGAGGCAATTGGTATTTTAGCTAAGTGTTCTCAACTTGGACTCAGGAAGTTGTTGCTGTTCAGTCCTTTGTCAGCTGTGTCTGACTCCTTGGGGTCAGAAATACTAGAGTTGTTTACCATTTCTATCTCTGGCTCATTTTACAGATGAGGAAACGGAAGCAGAGTTAAGTAACTTGCCCACGGTCACATAGCTAGTTAGTGTCTGTTTGAACTCAGGGCTTCCTGACTTCCTGAACTCAATCCATTTCACTACCCAACTATTCTGAAGTCAGGAAGATCTGAATTTAAATTCTGTCTCAGACACTTACTAGTTATTTGACCTTAAGCAAATCATTTAACCCTGGTCAGTCCTCAGTTTTCTCATATGTAAAATGGGGATGATAATAGAACTTACCTACTGTGGTAGCCTGGTCCCCCAACACCCACCCTCTCACACACATCATATGGAGCCAAACTTAATGCAGACATCTGTTTGACGTCATCATTTCTCTGCAGCTTATCACTCTTAAGCTCAAGCCACTCTTGATCTTAGCCTTCTCCCATAGCAAGGATTTATAGGTTGATTCTGTATCCAGCTCAGACTGGGTATTCTAGAGCAGGGGAAAGACAAGAAGTCACAAACTTCATTCTGCAGAGCTCTATGTTGCAGAAATCAATATGCCCTATTCTCCTGAATTGATTCCTTCAGGGTTCCTGCCTACATTAATGCAACCTGGAACAGAGAGGACAGCAGATGCTCTCTTTGTACCTGTGGGTACAAAGCTCTATCTGTGGATAGAGCCATTAGCAGCAGAAATGAAGTCTTCACTTTCACACAGATATCACATCCACTTAACTCCTTGCCACCAACTCAAACCTCCCATAGATTCTGAGGTTAAATCTACCAAACACTAAGACAAAAGGTTAATTCAGTCATTCTAGGCAAATAGCTGAACAATGGGGAGAAACCCAACAAATCAGTGTTTTAATGACTTGACTGTTGAATGCACTGATCAAGATGCTCTAACCTCATGGAGACACATCTCTAACTTAAAGATGATGTTTGCATCTACTGTTGCAGAGTGGCTAGAGTACAGAACTTTTTCTTCCTGTTTGAATCTTAGTTGTTTGTTTGTTTGTTTTTGGTCTTAGTTTCTTCCTCTGTAAATTGTGTGTGTGTGTGTGTGTGTGTGTGTGTGTATAAAATACCAACTTCTTGTGGTTAGTGTGAAGCTCAAAGGAGATGATGTCTGTAGCCTGGAAAACTTTATTTTTTAAAATGCTAAATAAAAGTAAGGATCACTTATTATCTATCATTAAACTTTCCCTCCTCCCTACAGCTAGAAGTTTGATATAAACACTGTGCAGTAGTATGGTAGAGACTCTCTTTCTAAATCTGGGTCCAAATCCTGCCAGTGGCATATATGGGTTGTGCAGAAGTATCTTAACTTCTGCTCAGTTCTCTGAAAGCTATGAATTGTACAGAAGGTATTGCCCAGCATTTATCAAGGGAGTTTCTCACCTGGATGTTTACTGTATCAGTTAAATCACAGATCTTCTATCTATTAATGTTCATTATCTCATTTGATTCTCATAGAAACCCTGTGAATGACAATCCATCTCAAACCATTTTATTTCATTTTAACTTTCATGTTCCTTTATTGCCATTATATAGATAAGAGTCAGAGATGGGGAGGAGAGAAAGGTCTGGGTATATTCTCTCTTCATTAGCTAAGGCATCTGAAAATTAAGTCCATTTTATTCCATGTCCACCTAAAGGATAGGTGAACCCATGAGCCTGACTTAAAAAGTCCATCCTCCTTCTTCTAAATCAGCCCATATGTTAAGCTTCTGGGAGCACAGGAAAATTTGTGTTAGCAGACAATCAGAAACAGTCAAGAAAATAAATATAGGAGATTAGGTCTTGGTCATGCACAAGATTTTGAAAAGTTCACTCTAGGAATAGACCAAAGAGGAATTGGTTACCTAGCGCCAACTTTGAACACAATTAGCTATTGTAAATTATAGAATTTACATAGATTTATATCTATAGACTTTACATCTATTAAGGTGGAAATTCTGTCTGCTAAATTCTTCATGAATCCCTACTAATCTAGCAAGGGAAATTATAGGGATTATAAAATACGTCTGTAATTTAGTAGATAAGTCCTAAGGAACTGCCTAAAACACATCTAAGTTGTTATTTGTGCTGGGTCACAAACCTAGTGAGCATCAAAAGCAGCATCTGAACCTCGATATTCTAGACTAAAGAGCCCAATAATCTCTTTCTTAATGTTACCTGCTTCTGTTAAATTCAACTATTTAATAGCACTTGATAAAATCATAGAATCTCAGATTCTTCTGTGGAATCTTCCATTAAAAGGGCATCCGTTCTTTCTCAGAAGTCCTCAGAGATGAGCCCCACTACTATGTCATAGCTCTGTGATTTTGGGCCAGGCTTTTTTTCTGCTGTGAACCTTAGTTTCTTCACCTATAAAGTGAGCAGATTGCATTAGATGAGATCTGAGACCTCTTTTAGCTCTAAATGCACAATGATCTTATGATTTGTGTAGTACCTCCCAAGACTCTATCTAGCCCTAATTCCTGATTCTTGGGTAGTTTTTTCAAGTTTCTTTTTGCAGCTTCTACTTTTTGTTACTCAGGCTGCCCTCTGGCCCTTTGCAGGAGAGCTTAATTGTCTGCTTGGCAGCCCTCCAAAGGCTAAAGTCAACTATCTGGTCTTCTCTTCCTTAGGCTAAACATCCCAATTCTTTCAACTTAACATCGTATGGCATAGTTTCAAGTCTCCTTTCTATCTGGGTTACCCTGGAAGCTCTCCAGCGTGCTGACGTCCTTACTGGAGTGTGGCATTCAGAACTGCATCTCTTAGTCCAGCTGTTGTCTGACCTGGGCAGAACCCAGCAGAACTCTCGCCCCTTGCATTTCTAGACACTTCATGCATTCATGTAACTGGAGCCTGTGCCATAGACTAGACACATGTATTTGCCTTGAGGTGGACGTCATACTAACTTAAGTATTATCTCATCTCCATAGCAACCACTGATAGAGACCCAAGGGAAGGGAAAAGAGCAGGATCTGCATTCACAGCTACTGGGACACATCTAAGTTACAAAGACCTGCCTTGGGAAAGGTAATTTTTGGTTCAAAGTTTGGACTTACTCTCCTTCCCTAACTCTTGTCCCCAGATTTGGCCATTTCTTTGCTCATCATCAGTAACCTAACAAATGAATGTTGGATGTGTATTCAGAGAATCTGAATTTGAATGTCTGCTCGGAGAATGACTCCCAGTGTTAATTTAGGCAACTCCTTAACTTGGTCTGAAAATGAAGAGATTGGGCTCAACGGTCTCTCTCCTGGGTAATTGATTTTTCCTTCTGCGTTTGTGGCCTGACCCAGGTGAACCTGCTCAGGGCCACAACCCACAACTCCGGTTAATCGAATCCATGTCCATAACACACCTGGCTGTCAGACTCCCCCCCTCTGAAACTGCAGAACCTCGGTCAGTTCTGAGATATCCAGCACCCACACATCTCTCAAATTTGTACTTTGCCTAGCTAAGTTTTAATTATAGAGTGTTCCAAGGAAAATCAGGCCCATTTTCAAGAAAGAGCTGGCTTTTTAACAGCATTGAGGTGCCAAGTATTAACAACCTCAACCAATTTCCAGCAAAGATATGATTCCTCTTCCCCACCCCCTTGCACAATCACAATTCATCTCTAAGTGTTCTCAATAGCCTCATCACACAGCATTCACTGCTTAGCGCAGAAGCCATTTTATCATCATAAAATAAATTGGGAAAGGGTGAAAGAAACTGCTTTTCTCTTTTAGCAGCGATTTTATGCTTGTAATTTCACTTATCCACTCATTTCTTTAGTACCCATCATGGTCACATGCCAAGGCAGAAATGGAGACTATTCAAACCACAGAATCAAGAAACAAAAAGGAAAAACAGATATTTTCCCCCCAAAGATGTTTATTGTGCTGCCTAAAATTCCATTGTTTTGATCAATTAATATTTATTGAGTAGCCTCCACGATCAATCAATCTATAATCAGGAAACAGTTATTAAATGTCTACTATGTGCCAACAATTAGTAGGGCAGAATAAATTAAATGGTAAAAATACTAGTTTCTGATCCTGCTCAGTGAATCAACTACCCTGTCAAAGTGGAATGTAAGCTTCCTGACTATCTTTTTGCATTCTTTTATTTTTAAATAGTATTTTATCTTTCCAAATACATGCAAGGATAGTTTTCAACATTAACCTTTGCAAAACCTTGTGTTCCAAATTTTTCTCCTTTCCTCTGCCCTCCCCCCTTCTCTTTTGTATTTTTTAAAAAAATCTCTTTTGTATTCTTAAAGCAGTTATACCCAAAGTGTTGGACTGGGAGTCAGAGGAACTGATAAGCCCTAGTTTGATTGCTTATTAGCTGTGATATATCTATTATCTATTTAAACAAAATCACCTTCCTGAGCCTCAATTTCTTCAAATATAAGCTGAGAAGGCTTAACCTGATTGACTTTTAAGGTCAAACTTTCTTCTTTTTTAAGTTTATTTATTTTATTTTTAAGGTCAAACTTTTAAAGCTCTAAATGTATGATTCTAAGCCCTTAATAAAAGTGGGGAGAGCACTGGTCCTGGAATCAGGAAGACCTGAATTCAAATGTGATTAGTGTGACCCTAGGTAAGTAACTTTAAATGCCTTAAAAAAGAAAGCTTATTGATAAATTGAATATTTTTTTTACCTGTTTATCAGCCTGCCAAACCCTGAGTATTTTCAGGGTAAGGCAGATTTATCATGTAAACAATAATAGTAACCATACTTAAGCTCACGAGTGCTGTTAGTGGTATTTCTGTCACTTAAAGATGATCTTAACTCCAAAGTAAGTCCTAAAAGAAAAGGGCTTCTTTTGTACCCCTAATGTAATCAAACCAAGGCTTTGCAATTTCTATTCCCTTATCCACTACCAATTTATAGGTTTATAGGATGATAGATAATAAGAATTGGAAATGACCTCACAGGTTCTCAGAGTTCAATCCCTTTATTTTAAAGATTAGGGAACTCAGGCTAGAGTCACACAGTCACTAAATATTTCAGACAGAATTTGAACTCAGGTCTTCCTGATTCCAGTGATCTATCTGCTGTATCACTGTAGGTACATTGGGTCAAGATGGCAGCCTGATGAGCAGAAAGAAGTAGCTATCATCAGCAGGTAAAAATTATCCTTTCCCTTCCACAAAAACCCTAAGGCACATGTACATACAGACATTACTTCAGCCACTAAACATTAACATTTTTCTAGTATTGTAGGTGTATATAACATTTTGTATGTGGTGAATTCCTTTGAAAGTCAAATGAAGTCTATAGTTCTCTTTCAGAATTAGACATTTTTTCAAAAATCTGCAATTGAAAGAAATGGTAAATTCCACTTAGAGTTTAGTGAAGGTAAAGAAAGGGGTAGATAGAAAGAAAAGAAAGTATTTTTTCCCATCCAAATAATCATCTAAAATCCCTCTAAAATCCATCCATAGACCCTGGGGGGGTGGGGTTGATTTATGGATGCCTGGTTAAGAACTCTTGTTCTAGACTCTAAAAGGGATTATAAAAATGTTAATATAGAGTCTCTGTCCTTAAGAAATTCACAGTTTATGATGCTAAGTGAAGTGAGAAGAACCAAGAAAACCTTGTACCCAGTAATAACAAGATTATGTGATGATCAGCTCTGATGGGCTTGGCTCTTCTCAGCAATGCAGTGATCCAAGGCAATTCCAATAGACTTGGGATGGAAAATGCCATCCATATCCAGAGAGAGAACTATGGAGACTGAATGTGGATCAAATCATAGTATTTTTACCTTTATTCTTGTTGTTTTGTTTATTTGTTTTTTTTTCTCTCTTGAGTTTTTTCCCTTTTGATCTGTCCTTTTTTGTGTGTGCAGCGTGACGAATATGGACATATGTTTAGAAGGATTTCCCGTGTTTAATTTACGTCAGTTTGCTTGCTGTCTTGGACTGAGGGGACCAGAGGAGGGAGGGAGAAAAATTTGGAGCATAAGGTTTTGCAAAGGTGAATGGTGAAAATTATCTCTGTATGCATTTGGAAAAATAAAATACTATTTAAAAAAAAGAAATTCACAGTCAGGCTGGGGGAAAGAAGAAACAAAAATAAGATAATGTACAAAACATATTATGCAAGGAGAATATGATTAATGCTAAGAGAGAAGTATATACAGTGTCCTGGGAGTTCAGAGAAAGAATAAGGTACTTTTGCTGTAGAGATCAGTTAGGCCCACATAGAGAAAAATCTAGGGTTTGAATTGAACCTTGAAGGATGAGTAGAATCTGACTATTGTGGGGAGAAGTAAAGATAGAGGAAGGAGAAGGGATAATTATTCCATATAGTGGCAAAGGCTTTAGAGGCAGAAAAGTACAGATTGAGTTTGGAAGAACAAATAGTTTGAGTTTGGATGGAGCATTTGTCGTTGCTTAGTATTTTTCTTTTTTAATCACATGTGACTCTTTGTGACCCTTTTTTTTTTTTTTTTGATTTCTTGCCAAAGATATTGCAATGATTTACTGTTTCCTTCTCCAGCTCATTTTACAGATGAGAAAACTGAAGTTAACAGAGTTAAATGCATTTCCCATAGTCATACAGCTAGCAAGTATCTGGATTTGAAATCAGGTTTTCCTGACTCTAGATCCAGCATTCTATCTACTGTGCTACCTGGCTTCTCCAGGGATAGAACATAGGGTTTGTGAAAGGGTGCTTTGGGAGATAAGGGAGGATGGCTTTGGAGCCAGGCTATTCAAGGCCTTGAATGACAGACTAGGAAGTTTAGGCTTTATTTTGTATTCGCTGGCAATTATGGAATAAAAGGAATTAACTTCAGGACAACTAACCTGGCAATGGTTGATCGAAGGATTGGAACTGAGATAGACTGGAGTGAAAGAGTCCAGATAGGAGGCCCTTATAGTGGTTCAGATGAGATGTAATAAAAGAGGGTTTGTCCTACATGGTAGCAGTGGAAAGGGGATAGACAGAATAGATGCAAGAGATATTTGGGGGGTAGAAGCAGGAGGATTTGATAACTGAATAGATAATCACATTATTCACATTAGATATTATCTAATCATTATATAACTCTATCTTACATTTTTATAGTGCTTTAAAGTTCCTAATGTTTTCTTGTGTAATGGGTAATGCAGGTATCATTATATCCATTTTATAGGTGAAGAAACTGAATCCTGAAGACTTGCCCAGATAGTATCTGAAGCAGGACTTAAACCCAGTCTCCCTCACCCCAATTCCAGCACTCCCTTGACTACTGGTATTCATCTTTAAAGAGGTACTACTGAAGCTATGAGAATGAATGAGGTTATAAAGGGAGAATTCTGTATTTAAGGAACAGAAGAGAGGACAAAGGAATACAAAAAAGTCCATAAGAATGGAATGTCATCAGCTATAACCCCTATGACTCTTCCATCTCCCTTCTCCCAAGCTCGTGTTGCCTCTTTATGATCTCTCTTCCTATTTGACACTTTTCTTCATGTATATATTTAAGCCTAATTTGTGCAAAAATGAAGGGGAGCTAATCTAGAGTTTAAGTCGTTCCAGTTATATGAAGGGATGCCTTAGTCCTGGCACAGGCCTGACCACATGGCAGGCTATTAATAACTGGGTTTTGGGGTATTTTTTTATTGACCTGTTTCAATCTTGTAACATCAACCTTATACTTTTACTATTGTTTTATACACTGTGTGTACACAAATGATGTGCACTTTAATAGCTTAAAAGGCATTCTTCTTCCTGAGTGGGTAAACTCCAAAGCAAAAATCCCTGGCTTTGGTCAAATTATTGCAAGTTTCTCATTTATTATTAGACTTAGTGATCTCTTAATTCCTTAGTGATCTCTAAATTCCCTTGAAGTATACATTTCAATATCAATATTTTATAGTGACTACCCATATTAGAATCCCTCCCAATTAGACAATATCTCTTAAAGTAAACCAAAGTGTAATTTTTCAGAATGATTCTTTCTTTTTTTCTAGTAATAATTCTGACAAATTCTACTAGGATGTATTTTTAACATGTAAGACAGAACAGTGTACTGAATTTGCAAACATACCTGTTAAGCAGATCCCTTTGGTGCTATTACATAAATCCAACATCACCCGAACCTAAAAGTATAAAAAGAGTGAAATTAATCACTAAACACAATAGAATGAACATGGGACTGGAAAAACAGATTACAGGTTCTCTTTTTATTTTAAAGAGACTAACAAGCAGAAAGATATTAGAGAACATATCTGGCAATGTCAGTGGAATTTGCAAAGCTAAACACTGGGCAAAATGTGTGAACTTTTAAAAATCCTTAAAATAGCAGGCAGGAAAGATTTGTTATGGAGCTGAAGAAACAATCAACTTTTGCTTTTAAATTTCTACTGCACTCTCTTGGAATAAAGAATGCTGCCTGAAATCTTATTAAATCTGGACTTGTCATTGACAAAGAAACATGGTTTATTATAGTTGGAAGAGAACTTGGAGGTTATGTGATTCAGTCCCTCCATTTTACAACTGAGGAAACTGACTCTGGAGATGGAAAATATTTTATTGCATATTATATAATCAGCTGGTGCTGGAATCACTGATCCCATAGTCATAAAATCCAGCTGCAGCCTTCAAAGACACCGTACTTCTGTTAACAGAGTGGCTTGTAAATGGTTAAGTCAACTTTCAGTGGTACATGTTGGATCAGAAAGGGTTAACACTTAAACTGTGTATATTAGTGAAGGATTATAGTAGGTTAAGAAAGAATAAGATTTTATATTTGTAAGATTCATCAACAGGCTTGGATGCTCATACACGGGAAGAAAGGAATTCTATTTGTGACATGCTTAGATAAGGATCGTACATAACTTAGTTGAACTGAATCTAACAAGAATAATATTCTATCCCCAGTTCTGAGGCTTATGGAGTAATGGTGCCATGGAAAGAACAATGAAAATGGAATCAGAGAACTTGGATTTAAATATTGAATTTGCCACTTGTGTGACCTTGACCAAGTCATTTACTCTGTTTGAGGTTAGTTTTCTTATCTGCAGAATGAGTGGGTTCCAGTAGATGATGACTAAGGTCCTTTCTAGCTCTCAATCCATAATCCTATGTGTATTAGCTCATGTTATTCAGACTATTCATGAACTGCCTTCCTTTCTGCTACTCCATGACTATTGTGCCTTTTATGTGAGATGAGAATTTACCTATGCCAAGAAACCTTTGCTGATTAGCTCAGTTTCATCTTCATTAAGATTCTCTCTCTGTCTGTCTCTCTCCCCCTTTCCTGAATTTTCTTGAATACTTGTGTAACTTTGATTCCTCAAGACAGCATGAGAAGATGAACATACAAATGCAAGGGAGAAGCTAAGAAGAGCCTAAACCCAACTAGTGTAGCTTAGGTCTCCCCCTCCCCCTCCAATTAGTTAACTACTTTAGGGCAGCGAGGTGGCCCAGTGATTAGAATGCTAAGCCTAGAGTCAATAGGAACTGAGTTAAAATTTTGCCTTAGACACTTAATAAGCTGTGGGACCCTGGGCAAGTCACTTAATCTTGTTTGCCTCAATTTCTCATTTATAAAATGAGCTAGAAAAAGAAATGGCAAATCACTCCAGTATCTTAGCTAAGAAAACCCTACATGGGGTCATGGGACGTTGAACATGACAGAAATGACTCAAAAACAACAAAAAGTTACCTGCCTAAAACTACCACAGAAAAGTCAGATGTCACTTTAAAAGATTCTTCAGGGTGACCAAACTGTATAAACCTTTGGTTCAGCAATTCTGCTACAAAGTTTCCCAAAAAGATAATTTAAAAAGGGAAAAGAACGTACATGTGTAAAAATATTTATAGCAATGCTTGCTGTGGTGGCAAAATATGAGAAATTAAGAGGATGCCCATCAATGGGGAATGGCTGAACAAGCTGTGGTATATGAATGTAATGAATTACTATTGTGCTATAGAAATGATGAGCAGGCAGGATTTCCTAAAAACTTGGAAAGACTTACATGAACTGATGCAAAGTGAAATAAGCAGAACCAGGAAAACATTGTACACAGTCTCAGCAGCATTGTGTGATGATCAATTATGAATGACACAGCTCTTCTCAGCAACACAATGAATCAAGACAAGTACACATGACTCCTGAAGGACAATTCTCTCCATTTTTAGATAAAGAACTGGTGGAATCTGAATATAGAGTGAAGCATATTTTTTTAAATAGTCAATAATTATAGCAATCTAGTGTTTGAAAAACCCAAAGACCCCAACTTTTGGGATAAGAACTCACTATTTGACAAAAACTTTTGGGAAAATTGGAAATTAGTATGGCAGAAACTAGGCACTGACCCACACTTAACACCGTACACCAAGATAAGGTCAAAATGGATTCATGATTTAGGCATAAAGAATGAGATTATAAACAAATTAGAAGAACGCAGGATAGTTTACTTCTCAGATCTGTGGAGGAGAAAGGAATTTGTGACCAAAGAAGAACTAGAGATCATTATTGATCACAAAATAGAAAGTTTTGATTGTATCAAGTTAAAAAGCTTTTGTGCAAACAAAACTAATGCAGACAAGATTAGAAGGGAAGCAATAAACTGGGAAAACATCTTTACTGTCAAATGTTCTGATAAAGACCTCATTTCCAAAATATATAGAGAACTGACTCAAATTTATAAGAAATCAAGCCATTCTCCAATTGATAAATGGTCAAAGGATATGAACAGACAATTTTCAGATGATGAAATTGAAATTATTTCTACCCATATGAAAAGATGCTCCAAATCATTATTGATCAGAGAAATGCAAATTAAGACAATTCTGAGATACCACTACATACCTCTCAGATTGGCTAAGATGACAGGAAAAGATAATGATGAATGTTGGAAGGGATGTGGGGAAACTGGGACACTGATGCATTGTTAGTAGAATTGTGAATAGATCCAACCATTTTGGAGAGCAATTTGGAACTATGCTCAAAAAGTTATCAAACTGTGCATGCTCTTTGACCCAGCAGTGTTACAACTGGGGTTATATCCCAAAGAGATCTTAAAGAAGAATGCAAGAATGTTTGTGGCAGCCCTCTTTGTAGTGGCCAGAAACTGGAAACTGAGTGGATGCCCATCAATTGGAGAATGGCTGAATAAATTGTGGTATATGAATATTATGGAATATTACTGTTCTATAAAAAATGACCAACAGGATGATTTCAGAAAGGCCTGGAGAGACTTACATGAATTGATGCTAAGTGAAATGAGCAGAACCAGGAGATCATTATTTACTTCAACAACAATACTATATGGTGATCAATTCTGATGGAAGTGGCCCTCTTCAACAATGAAAGGATCCAAATCAATTCCAATTGATCAGTAATGAACAGAGCCAGCTACACCCAACGAAAGAACACTGAGAAACGAGTGTGGACCACAACATAGCATTTACACTCTTTCTGTTATTGTTTGCTTGCATTTTTGTTTTTCTTATCGGGCTATTTTTACCTCCTTTCTAAATCTGATTTTTCTTGTCTATCAAGACAATTGTATAAATATATATACATATATTGTATTTAACATATACTTTAACATATTTAACATGTATGGGACTACCTGCCATCTAGGGGAGGGGGTGGAGGGAAGGAGGGGAAAAGTTGGAACAGAAGTTTTTGCAAGAGTCAATGTTGAAAAATTACCCATGCATATGTTTTGTCAATAAAAAGCTATAATTTTCACTTGTTTTATTCTTTCTGATGTTTTTTTCCTTTTGATCCATTTCTTCTTTTACAACTGTGACTAATATGATAATATGTTTTACATAATAGCACATGTATAAACTGCCAAACTGTACCATTTTCAGAAGAGGGGAGGGGAAGAAGGAAAGGAGAAAAATTTGGAACCCAAAATCTTGTGAAAACGAATGCTAAAAATTTTCTTGACATGTAACTAGGGAAAAGATTATTTAAAAAAAGATTCTTCATATATTATCTATAGCTATTGAGGATAATAACAAAAGGTAATGGAATCTACCTGCTGCTTAATTCCAGGGCAAAATCAGTGAAATATATTGTAAGAGGGTGGAGATGAATGATGAATTCAAATTAGGTTAACTAACTTTTGTGTAGGAGAATTCATCTCTGCCAAGAAACCTTTGTCCACTAATCAATTCTACCTTCATTAAAATTATATCTTTATTTTTCTCCCTCAATTCTCTCACTTACTTAGGTATCCTAGAATCTTCAAGGAGTCTGTCATGATGACTTGTTAATGCAGGGCTTGTTAACAAATTAAATTATTGAATTTCACTAAGTCATAAGTTATTTCATAAGAACTTCAAAAGTGTTTAACATTTCTGCTTTCAACCTTTGGAAATTACAATTTTGCTTTTTAGGAAAACAGAACTGTGTCTTTGGACTAGGATTCAAATGGTAGCTGGAAAATGCAGAGAAATTTCATATTTGCTTTAAATCAGCAGATATGTATTAAGCTCCTCACAGTTTCTATCAACATAATTATTTTTGAGAAGTACTTTCTAATGATGGCCAGTTATGTATAACAATGTTAGTTATATTTCTACTTGGATTTTATTTAGGAAAAATGAACTAATTACTTTTCATGGATTTCAAAAACAATGTTTTTAATCTGTGTAAAGTTTAGCAGACAGATTTAACTTTTCACTTCTGCTTAAAATTATTAGTGTCTATTTCCTATTTTTAATTTCATCTCTCTCAAAGTAAACTGAGATGGCTTCCATAATCTGGTTACTGGATAGAATATTCATTATTTATTTATTTAAATTTTTTTTTATTATATTAACTTTTTATTGACAGAACCCATGCCAGGGTAATTTTTTTTTTACAATATTATCCCTTGCACTCGCTTCTGTTCTGATTTTTCCCTCCCACCCTCCACCCCCTCCCCCAGATGGCAAGTAGTCCTATATATGTTGAATATGTTGTAGTATATCCTAGATACAATATATATGTGCAGAACCAAACAGTTTTCTTGTTGCACAGGGTGAATTGGATTCAGAAGGTAAAAATAACCCGGGAAGAAAAACAAAAATGCAAACAGTTTACATTCATTTCCCAGTGTTTTTTCTTTGGGTGTAGCTGCTTCTGTCCATCATTGATCAATTGAAACTGAATTAGGTCTCTTTGTCAAAGAAATCCACTTCCATCAGAATACATCTTCATACAGTATCGTTGTTGACGTATATAATGATCTCTTGGTTCTGCTCATTTCACTTAGCATCAGTTCATGTAAGTCTCTCCAAGCCTCTCTGTATTCATCCTGCTTGGATAGAATATTCATGGCTGGTAAAATGCTGATTTTTGTTAGTTTTTACATAATTTTCATTTCCAAATATATTCTACCATCTCTTTTACTCTCAGAGAACCTTTCTTAATAACAAAGAATAAAGATGGGGAGAGAGGAAAAATAGTTTAACAAACTAATCACCATGTCAACAAAGTCTGATATTATGTTCTATATTTTTCATCTCTTGTCTTCTTTAAAGGAGGAAGATGCATTCTCATATTTCTTCTTAGAATTTCACAATGTTCAATTTTGACAGTTCTGTTTATGTATTTCCCCCCATCTTTGTTGCTATAGTTCTTGTCTATGTTATTTTTTGCATCTGTTCATTTACATCTTTTTTGCTTCCCTGTTCATTATTTTTTTAGAGTGCAGTAATATTCTATTATATTTGGGTATCATTTGTTTAACCATTCTCCAATTATAGGGCATTTGCTTTGTTTCTAGTTTTTCTGGTAGAAAGTGCTACTTCTATAAATGTCTTCTTGTAAATGAAGCATTTCTTTTTATCATTGACCTCTTTAGAGTAGAAATTCTACCAGGAGGGTCTCCATATTAAGAATAATTGCTATTCATGTTCACTCTTTTTCTTGTTGTTTGCTTGCATTTTATTATGCTTCTCGTTTTTTCTTGTGTGGCATGATAATTGTACAAATATGTATACATATATTGGATTTAACATATATTTCTACCATGTTTAACATATATTGGACTACTTGCCATCTAAGAGAGGGCATGGGGACAGGAGGGGAAAATTGGAACACAGGAATTTGCAAGGGCTAATATTGAAGAATTGTCCATGCATATGTTTTGAAAAATAAAAAGCTTTAATTAAAAAAATGGCTATTTTATTCACTTTCTTGGCCTAATTCCAAATTATCTTGTAATATGATTAAACTAATTCACAAATCAACAAAACTCTAAAAAAGCTCAAGGGAGCAGTCTATCATAGTAAAGGGACTAAAATTCCTCTAGGTCTTTTCATTTTTAGAAGGATGGATAAGATTATAGAAATCATTGTCCTTAAGAGTTTTTTATTCATCATTAGTTAAGTAGTCATTTCAGGTAACCTGAACATTCCATTCCCTGGAGTTTTCAGTTAATGATGAAAATAGTCCATTATGAAAACACTTGTTCTCTGATTAATAAAAAACAATGGATTACTTTTCTCCCATCTTCTCTGACTGATACAAACATTAGGTTAGGGTTCACTAATTTTATGTCAAACAGTGTATTGTGGTGATACTATAGCAGCATACTATAAGAAAAGGGTCTCAAATGGAAAGTCAGTACAGCATATGGATTGTTGGATTTAGAATCAGGAAAATTAAGTTCAAATCCTGCCTATGTCACCCAAGCAAATAAACTTTCAGCCTCAGTTTTCTAACCCATAAAATGGGAATATTAAATAGCACCTACTTTCCAGGTTTGTGAGAATCAAATCAAATACTTTATTATGTTTAATATAAATTTATTTATATTATACAAATATTATATTGAAACTATTCCATAGATATTAGTTATTATTATTTGGAAGATCTGGGTTCAAATTCCTCCCCATGTATGCAACTATGGGATAGATCAGTTAATGCTTCTGAATCTCAGTTTCCTCATCAGCAAAATGAGAGTGTTGGGTTAGATCATTCATTCTTAATTCTCCAAATTCTATAAAATCCTATTTTACTGTAACAATTAACATTGCTTTCTTAATATATCAACCTATGGAATGAATAACGTATTATTAGCCAAACGAGGAAAGTGAATTGTTCAGTCATAGGGAGCTCTGGAGACAGGATTCAAACTCAGGTCTTCTCGCACAAAATCCAGTGATTTTTTTCAACTACATTCTGCTTCTTCTTCTATTGTAGGTGGTCATAGAACCATAGAGTTATTAAATCTGGAAAGGACCTTAGAGATCTTTCAATCCAATCTCCTCAATTTATAGACAAAAATACTGAGGGTCTACTTTCCCAGGGTCATACAATATTTGGGGCAGGACTCCAACCCAGGTCTTCCTCAATTCAATATAGAAGGAATCAGATCTAAGGATCTGAGAGCGGGGGCATTTTCTTTAGCAAGATTTTTAATAGTGGAAAACTTCTCCCTCCAGTTCTGCTCCTGATTCTTCAGGAGGCTGGAAAAAATACAGCTCTCAGGATTTTTAGATCATGTAGTTCAAACTTCCATTTTATTGATGAGGAAACTGAGGCTAAGACAGGGGAAGTAACCTGCCATATTCAAGATCAAGGATTTTTTATTCAGTCATTTTTCTGTTGTTTCCAACTCTTCATGGCCCTATTTGGGGCTTTCTTGGCCGAGATACTGGAATGATCTGTCATGTTCTTCTTCAGTTTATTTTATAGATGAGGAAACTGAGGCAATTAGGGGTCCAGGATCACAGAGCTAGGAAGTGTCTGATACTAGAGTTAAACTCAAAAAGTCTTCTAGACTCTGTGCCCGATCCTGGATCCACTATACTACCTGACTGCCCCAGGGAATGACTATCTTATTAACTCATGCATTCTCCAGGCATTAGTGTTAGGCATATGTCAGATGCTCTGTAAGGTAACTGTTTAGTTGATTTCAATATATCAACCATTTCATGCAGTCTTATGTTGAGCCCATCCTGCAGATACCATCCACAAATTATGTAACTCTGTGGAGGGGATTAAATGACTAAAGACCTTGGGAGTTGTTTCTTTTTCTTCCCAGATCTCAGAGAAGTTCATGCAAGAGCAGAACTAGAATAGGTTTGGAAGATTTGTATAGTGGAAGACGCTTTCCTCCAGTTCTGCTCCTGCACTCTTTGGTGAGATGCCCGCAGGGTCTTCAGTCTTCACCTCAAGGCCGAAACCCAAGCTAGGACAATTGCACAAGCATAAAACTCACATTATGACCCTGGTGTAGCTCTTTCCAATGTCACCTAGAGCTTTTCAAGACGTCTGAATACCGTGACATTATAAGACTCCCCTTTCCTTTTCTTCCCCTTCTAACTCACATTGCTGCTTTCATATTCATTTTTCTAGAAAATAACAACAAAACCCAAAACAACCTGAATACACGGTAGGTAGCAAAGTGCCAAGGAAAGTGCCAAGGAAATTTGAAGTCAGGTTTGATACTTGGTACTTCAGTTACTACTTGTACAACCTTGCACAAAACATTTAACTTTTCTGAGTCTCAGGAAACTCATTTGGAGGAAAATGTGAGGCTGATGACTTTGCAAAGCTCTGCTTCACTTAAATCCAATACACTTGCAAGTCATCCTCCTAATGTCATTGATCCTCCTCAAGAATGAAAGATTAAGGGGAAGCTAGGTGACGCAGTGGATAGAGCACCACCCCTGAAGTCAGAAGGACCTGAGTTCAAATATGATCTCAGACACTTAATACTTCTTGGCTTGTGTGATCCTGGGCAAGTCATTTAACCCCAATTGCCTCAGCAAGGATCAATAATATCAACAACAACAAACTCATCTGAAAAAACCGAGGGAGCTGTCCTGTAGGTCCTTTAAGATGTCAAAAAAAAATTTCTCTTAAGCTCTAAATCTATGATCTTATTGTTAACTCCTGTCATTCCCCCCCCCCCCCTTTCAAATCTACAACAGTTTATGCATTGCTATCAGCGTAAATTCCAAGCCCTAAATTATCTTCTAACACACTACTCATTCCCCAGGCCCACTCCATCCTCATATGCCCTTCCTTTCCATGTTAAACATTTTGCTGCAGATAGTGTGCCAGGTGAACAGAACTATAAACAGGCAACTGGGGCACTCAGGGCAAGGAAAGCAAAATGAGTCTGAACAAGAGGAAATTCTTTTCCAAACCAATTTCACTGGAAGGGGTAAAAGACTTAAGCACACAAGGCATTATCAGAGGGACACAAAAATTCTGCAACATTGACTTATGTGGGTAGATTGCCATATACCCCTACAGAGTTGGAGAGAAGTGGAGGAGGGGCTAAGAGACAGGACCTGCCTGGACCAGAGAGAAGGTCTCCTGGGTGCAGCTGCTGCTGCTGGTAGCTGTTGGGAGTTGATCAGTGGAATAGATTAGGTTCAAGGGATAAAACAGTCAACAAATATAGCAACCTAGTCTTTGACAAACCCAAAGATCCCAGCTTTTGGGATAAGAACTTACTGTTTGATAAAAATTGCTGGGAAAATTGGAAACTAATATGGCAGAAACTAGGCATTGATCCATACTTAACGCCGTACACCAAGATAAGGTCAAAATGGGTTCATGACCTAGGCATAAAGAATGAAATTATTAATAAATTAGAGGAACACAGGATAGTTTACCTCTCAGACCTGTGGAAGGGGAAGGTCTTTATGACCAAAGCAGAACTAGAGATCATTAGTGATCACAAAATAGAAAATTTCGATTATACCAAACTGAAAAGTTTTTGTACAAACAAAACTAATGCAGACAAGATTAGAAGGAAGCAATAAACTGGGAAAATATTTTTACAGTCAAAGGTTCTGATAAAGGCCTCATTTCCAAAATATATGAGAATTAACTCTAATTTATAAAAATCAAGCCATTCTCAATTGAAAAATGGTCAAAGGATATGAACAGACAATTCTCAGATGAAGAAATTGAAACTATTTCTAGTCATATGAAAAGATGCTCCAAGTCATTATTAATCAGAGAAATGCAAATTAAGACAACTCTAAGATACCACTACACACCTGTCAGATTGGCTAAAATGACAGGAAAAATAATGATGATTGTTGGGGGATGCAGGAAAACTGGGACATTGATGCATTGTTGGTGGAGTTGTGAACGAATCCAACCATTTTGGAGAGTAGTTTGGAACTATGCTCAAAAAGTTATCAAACTGTGCATACCCTTTGATCCAGCAGTGTTACTACTGGGCTTATATCCCAAAGAGATTATAAAGAAGGGAAAGGGACCTGTGTGTGCACGAATGTTTGTGGCAGCCCTTTTTGTAGTGGCTAAAAACTGGAAACTGAATAGATGTCCGTCAGTTGGAGAATGGCTGAATAAATTGTGGTATATGAATATTATGGAATATTACTGTTCTGTAAGAAATGACCAACAGGATAATTTCAGAAAGGCCTGGAGAGACTTACACGAACTGATGCTGAGTGAAATGAGCAGGACCAGGAGATCATTATATACTTCAACAACAATACTATATGATGACCAGTTCTGATGGACCAGGCCATCCTCAGCAACGAGATCAACCAAATCATTTCCAATGGAGCAGTAATGAACTGAACCAGCTACGCCCAGAGAAAGAACTCTGGGAGATGACCAAAAACCATTACATTGAATTCCCAATCCCTATATTTATGCCCACCTGCATTTTTGATTTCCTTCACAAGCTAATTGTACAATATTTCAGAGTCTGATTCTTTTTGTACAGCAAAATAATGTTTTGGTCATGTATACTTATTGTGTATCTAATTTATATTTTAATATATTTAACATCTACTGGTCATCCTGCCATCTAGGGAGGGGTGGGATAAGAGGTGAAAAATTGGAACAAGAGGTTTGGCAATTGTTAATGCTGTAAAGTTACCCATGCATATATCCTGTAAATAAAAGGCTATTAAATTTAAAAAAAAAAGAAAAAAAAAAAGAAAGTTCTGTTAAAATCCTACCTCTGACACAAGCTGACTGGCTGGCTCTGGGTAAGACCCTTCCCTTTTAGTGTGTCAGGCAACTCAATAAATAAACTATAAATTGCAGGACAGATGCTAATCTTCATTGTCAGAGGAACTTTCCTCACTGGGAGTTCTCTATCTCAATGAAATCTCAGGTCTTATTTAAAAAGACATTTCTTGTCACTAGAGTAAGCTAAATTGTCTTCTTGAGGTTGAAGAAATACACATACTCGCAGTATACACAGAAATTCAGCATGCTGGGGATCTAGTTATATCTTTGCCACTAAGGCCAAAAGTACAACTCTGATCTCAATGAAGTACAAAGTAGCTCTTAAGTTTTCCCAAAACTTCCTCACTCTTACATATCTTTAAAAAATAATCACGAACTAGAAAAATCACTAACCCGCATAAACATTTTCATATTCAGGTTATATAGTATATATGGCCAGAAAAAGATAATTATATATGAATCATGAGTTTTATTATATTATTTGTTTTTTAAAAAATAAATTTTTAATAGAATGTGGTAAGAATGCTTTGCTAATCTGTATCTCTTTCTGAACTTCTTCCTGCTCTATGCATTAATGTACCAATCTTCTCATAGCATCTTCAACAATTTGTTGACAATCTGATGGAGCTGAGATGAAATCTCAGTGTTGTTTTTGATTGAATTTTTCTTATGAGTGGTCATTTGGAACACTTTTTGTTTTGGTTGTTGACAACTTAGATGTCTTCTCTTGAGAACTACTCATTCATATCTTTTTTTG
Organism: Sarcophilus harrisii; assembly: GCF_902635505.1. Lineage (NCBI taxonomy): Eukaryota > Metazoa > Chordata > Mammalia > Dasyuromorphia > Dasyuridae > Sarcophilus > Sarcophilus harrisii. The sequence continues at coordinate 503,153,072 of NC_045427.1, read as the reverse complement.
TTTATCTATTAAGGACATTCTCTCACTCTTATATATTTGTACAAATATGTGTATGTATAGATGACCTTTATCAAAGAAATTTTCTAAAAGCTTTTTTTTCTGTTAACTACTTTCCTCTAAGTTCAACTGCACTAATTTTGTGCAAAATTTTCAATTTTATGCAATCAAAAGTATCTATCCTATTTCTTGTGATTCTCTTTATCCTTTATTTGGTCATGAATTCTTCCCCTATCCATGGTGGGAAAAGGCACCTCTTTCCATTCTCTTCTAGTCTTTTCCTCATATACATTCTTAAATAGTCTCTACTCTTTGATCTCAACCTTCAAGAAGGCTCCCCACTAAAGTTTCTCTGGGGAGGAAAGGTATAGTTTAATAATAAAACATCCACTTAATTCACAAATTCTGGAGGACCTTCATTTTTTAACATGACTTTTCATTTTATATAGATATGCATGGATTTCCTCTGAATGGACTATTCCTCAAAGGAAAGAATTTTCCAGTGAAATAAAAAAGGTAACCTATCTTTCAACAGAGAAAATCCCCCAGAACTTCTCCCTCATTTGGTATTGCTTAGAGAGAAAAATAATATATTTGTTTCACTTTAGGAGATAAAGTGCCCAATAAAAATAGATAAGGACTGAAGTTCAGCATAGGGAATTCCTGGATGAAGATGCTTTTTATCAGTGGATATCTATCAGTACCTTCTTTGGCCGATGTTGATGTTACAAAATATTTGCTTTTACTTTTATGGGAACCTCAGAATATGATAAAAATATGGTCTCTAAGTTTTTGAAGAATTATAAATGAGCATCACTCATTTTCTTTAATTAAAAATGGAGAGGTACAGGGTGGGTGAGAACAGACTACGACATGAACATGACATGAGAAAACTGAGTACTAATTATACTGGATGAACTCTAAAAATTTTTCCATTAGAGAACAAGAGGAAGATCTTCAACATATTGGATGGGCATCTATGATGAACTTAGAGGAAGATGTGGAGAAGAGTGACATGGAATGGGTAAGTATGGATGTATTGCTATCTGCATCATTGAAGGAAACCTCCAAATTGATGACATCACAGATCCATTATAGTGCATGAGTAAAATATTCAATAGAGAAAGTTAAAATCTGAGATTAGGGAAAAAAGTTGATGTGTTACTTGCTAAACCACTGGCTAATTTCTTGTTAGGTTATAAAGAGTAAGGATACTCAATTATAGCCATATGAAAAAATGCTCTAAATCACTATTGATTAGATAAAGCAAATTAAAGCAACTGTGATCTTATACTTATCAGATTGACTAAGATGACAGGAAAAGATAATGAAAAATATTGGAGAGTATGTGGGAAAACTGGAACACTAATGCATTCTTGGTGGAATTGTGAAATGATCCAGCCATTCTGTAGGGCAATTTGGAACTATGCCCAACAAAGCTATAAAACTGTATATACTCTTTGATTCAGCTGTGACACAATCATGTCTGTATTCCAAAAAGATCATTAAATAGGGAAAAAAAGAATGTTGAAAATTTTATCTACTTTTTTTTGGTGAGGTAGTTGGGGTTAAATAACTTGCCTAAGGGTCACACAGCTAGAAAAAGTGCTAAGTGTCTGAAGCTGGATTTGAACTCATGTCCCCCTGACTTCAGGGCTGATGCTCTATCCACTATGCCATCTAGCTGCCTCCAAAACTGTGTTTGCATATAACTGGAAAAATGAAATATTGTTAAATGGAGGGAAAAAAAGTGTAAGGGCAACAACATGCAGGGAGGGAATTTCCTTTTGGTGAATATAGCAACTGCATATAGCTGGGTAATTCCAACTCTGATCCCTGGGGAGAAATTCTCTCCAAAACAGGACAAATACTAAGGACTCTGAAATCATGTGCCCAGATTGCTCTTCTTTGTTTTAAAGCACAAGTGTAGCATCCTTCAGTTTCCAAGGGGTGAATTGAGTTCATTCAAAATAGAAATTGAAAACGATAGATGCACAGGTAAATTGAGTACTTGCTTGCCACAGAATCCATAGCCAAGCAATCAAATACTGTCAGTTCTCTAGCCAGAGGCTATGACATCAGCCTCTACCCTTTGGGCTATCAAATATCAGTCTATCAAATTTCCTAAAAGTGGTTCCCATGACCACATTTATTGTTTAAAAAAAGAATATTGTTAATTTTATTTGTCATTATCAGCATCTGATAAGTAAGTAAATTAGATCACAAGTCTGGAGATGGAAAAGTTCTTAGAGATCTTAAATTTAGTTCTACCTCCTTTTTCCAGATGAGGAAAATTAGTTGTTTTGAACAGGATTGCTCTTCCTTTCCCCCTTCAGTCCTGTAACATGTGACTGCACAAGAGTGCAGCAGTGTTTTTCCATAAGAAACTTGTTAACCAGGTACTGAAAACTGTCAGCTTTTAGTAATATTGAAGAGCAAATTGATGTTAGAAGCGTAATTAGTATTGAACAAGTCAGGGCTTGTTCTAGGACACCAACATGCAGGGAGGAAACTTCCTTTCACTGGTGATGACCACCCCTGCCCTGAGCCCTGACCTGCTACATACACTTCCCATGGAGGTGGGAACTAGACCAGCACGTCTCCCTGTATGACTGCCCTTTGGTTAGATTATGTAGTCTTTATTACAGTCCTTGCCTCCAGCCCCAGCTCAACTGCTTTTGTCCCAGGTAAAACATTTCTGGTTATATCTTTTTGACTAGTGCTGTTTTTGGTAAAAAAAGAAGAAGCAGAGTACAAATTATGAAATTATGGAATGATCTGGCCACTCCATGGTGTAATAGTTAAATTCTGGTGGAACCTGCAAAATAACATTTAGAATAGCTTAGTGCAGTGGATAAAGCATAAGGCCAGAGTCAGGAAGATCTGAATTCAACTGTGGCCTCAGACACTTACTAGCTATGTGACAAGTCACTTGACTCTATTTGCCTCAGTTTCCTCATCTATAAAATGATCTAGAGAAGAAAATGGCAAACTACCTCAGTATCTTTACCAAGAAAACCCCTAATAATGGGGCCACGAAGAGTGAGACGTGACTGAATGACAAGTAGAATGATAGAAAAAAATTAAATCCTCTGTAGAAAAAAGACTAATTCAATATTTTCAGTCATCTTAAGAATCAACTATGTATCTGTGCTACAGATTCTATCAATTTTGAACAAAATTCAATAATTGGCTATGAAGATATTGATTCTTCCTCTTTCTCCCTCACTTCCCCTTCAGTAATTCAAGCCAATGATGCTAGATTACATTCAGCCAAACTTCAAGGCAAGGGGCAGGATGCAGAAAATGAAACAACAAAAAATACATAAAAAGAAAATAAACCTTGATTAACCTTTTAATCTTATGTTCAGAAATAATTGGGAGAATACCTTCTAGAGAAGAAAAAGTTTCCTCATGCTATAGTGGCAGAGCAGGGTATTATATAGGCAGGGTAGAGCAATGGATAAAAACCCAGCCTTAGTGTCAGGAAGACATGGATTCAAAACCTCCCTCAGGTACATATTGGCTGTATTATCCTGAATAATTCACTTACTTCCCCATGTCCAAGTAACTCTAATTCTATTCACTGCATAGATACTAAATTGCATGGGTTGAAGGAATTCCTTTTATACCTGAAAAATGAAAAATAATATCAAACAACAAAAATGAGCTTTCATTATTTGATCTTTCAATTTCTTATATGTGCTTCATATTACAAATTTTTGCTATTTCAGTAAGGTAAGAGTTAACCACATCCAAGGAAAAATTCTTCTAGGCAATTTCTGCTTTAAAAGCTTGCTTTGTGATGAAAATTATGACATCCAGTGGCATAGGAACAAAGAAATTGGACACACCTTTTCCTGGTAACGCTGAATTTGGAGGAGACAAAGTTAGGGACTGAATAGCAGTCATTTTGGCTGAGCAAATTAAAGATCTTTTTTGCATCTTAAATCCTTGAAGTCTGGTCTACAGGACTTCCTGTTTTGTAGTTGGTTATGTGGTTTTTGGCTGTTCAAAATCTTCCAACTGTACTGTCTTCAATTCAGCCTGAGATTTTACTTCAGTTTTAATGTGTCTCTACTAATAATTGCAAACGTTTATTTATACAGCACTTTAAGCAAAGATGCTAAGCAATTTTATTGTTCAGTCACTTTTCTTTGTGATCCCATTTGGAGTTTTCTTAGCAAAAATACTGGAGTGGTTTGCCATTTCCTTTTCCAGGTCATTTTACAAATGAGAAAACTGAAGCAGAGAGAAGTTACCTGCCTAGAGTCACACAGCTAGGATGTAAGGCCAGATTTGAACTCAGAAGGATAAGGCTACCTGATTCCAGATAAAGCATGCTATACATTGTGCTGCATTTTATCTTAAAGATAAAGGAAAATTTCAGCAGGCAGAGGTGGAGAGTATGTATTCCAGGCATGAGAATGGAGTGCACTAATGTTTGGTGTTATAAATGTACAGATCAGATAGTAGTTAAATCTGGCTAGAATGGAGAGTAAGTCAAGAGGAAGGTTGGAAAGGTAAGTTGGGGAGCTTTAAATGCCAGGAAAAGGAATTTTATTTTACTTGCTTGAAGGCAATAAGCAGTCTCTTTGAGCAAGTGAGCAGCATGATTAGACTTATGCATTTGGAATTTTAAAAATTATTAATTTATTGTCTCTACATCCTCCACACACATTTCCCTACCCAGTAAGCTTTCTTTTATTAAGAAAGAATAAAAAAGAATTTTAAAAATGGCTCTATAAAAGTCAATAACAAATCAACTGAATCTGATGGTTGGTTGAATACAATATTCCATACTAATTGTCCACAACTTTACAAGGAAGAGAATGAAATTTATTTTTTCACTACTTAAGGAAATTACTTTGACTTTTCTGTGAAGGATGTATATTGAAGTAGACAGGGGTTGGTAACAAGGAGCATCATCAGTAGAATATTACAATAGTTTAGATAAGAGAGGAGATAGATGCAACAGATGCTGCTGGGCATGCATTACTTAGATCAAATTGCTTCTCTTCTCATTGGAAAGGAAGAGGAGAGAGAGAGAGAATTTGGAACTCAAAAAATTTTTAAAATGAATATTAAGAATTATTTTTATACATAATGGGAAAATAAAATAGAAAATAAATATATATTTTGAAAAGATGTTGTAGGGGGAATAGAATTAATAGCATTTGGCAACTGATTGGACTATGGGGTCTGAAAGATCAAGGAATCCACGATTTTGAGTCAGGGTACTAAGGTGATGGTGATGCCATTAATAGAAATGGAGAAACTGGAAGGAGCAGTAGGCTTTGGTGAAGAGAGTGGAGGTGGCAAAATTAAGTTCATGTTAGACATACTGTTTTTGAGGTATCCATAGGACATCCACATGGAGGTACCTAGCTGGAGATATGAGCTGGAACTCAGAGATTGTAGTTGAATATACAGATATAGTATCACCTGTATAGAGGAGACAATTGGCATCATGGGAAGGGGTGAAATCTAGGAGAGACAACAGAATCAAAAGAGAAGACCTTCATGATTCTCCTAAGAGATTCCAAAGAAGGGGGAAAGCTAATGAAATTTATTTCCACAGAATTCCCAAAAACCTGCCTAACAAGAATTGTCACTTGTTCTAAAAGAGTTATTTATGAGACTATTTTCAAGGATTTCAGGTTTCAGCTGTGTTATTCAGGTCAGCTTTCACAATGCTTAGATTAATTGAATCTTAGAGTTAGAGTGGACCTGGGAAATCACATAAGTAGTAGGAATCGAGGTTGTGATTCTTCATATACCTAAATGTAGGGTAATTAACAATATACAATTGTTATATAACATTAACAATAAATAAAATTCTAACTGCAGAACTGATGCTCTTTCTGTCGTATTGTACTGCTTCTTAGAAGCTAAGGATGACTGATAGAAAAAAAATAAAAATTCTAAGAAATTCTGCATTTTTAACACTTTGATATGTCAGTGGATCTGTGATTGAATTGGTAGAAGTACTCTCTTCAATAAATGTAGTCTGTAAACCATTTATGTTACTCTATTCTGGGCAATGCTTGTTCATATCTTCCTACCAAATTCCCATAGAACTCCACCCAATATGTTGGGAGCTTTTCTCTAGATTTCTTGACAAAGAATGGGAACCAGTGGGACAATCCATTGAGTGGATGACTTAATGATTATCCTTTGTTCTTGTTATGTGACATTTACTTTTTCCTCTAGTTATTCATTCCTCTGATGACATCAAATATTGAAAGATATATTGGTTGCATTTAGAGGATAAGTTCTTTCTCTATTGTAGATTTTGGCCATTCCTTAGTATAAGGAGCCAATGAAAGCACTTCTTTTGAGGACATAATTCTTTTTATTACACATTTTTATATATATTCATGTGAAATCATAGACATGTGTTATTTGGAAAATGTACAGTTTATTGTCATATAGTAGAAATGAGAGCATGTATAGCTATATAAAAGTTTTTCCTTCTCTGTATTCAAATCATTATTAAAATCCACAATATGGCAAATATGGACAATTGTTAATTTCTTGTCTTTTGGCAAATGATCATGTCTATATTTTTCAATTTGCATATTCAATTTATATATATACTTTCCATAAAGTCCTTGAGGGCAGGTACTGTATTTATCTTTTCTTTTTATCTCTAGTGCCTAGCATGATGCTTTATATACAAGAAATACTTAATAAATTCTTCTGGCTTAGAAGAAGGACAAGGACAGAGTCTGTGGGACACTGACATTTAGGGTTGGGGATTTATTTGAAAAGGAGTGATCAGATGAGTAGGAGGAGAACTAGGAGAAAAAAGAGCCATTGAGGTTAAAAGAGGAAAAAGTATCTGGAGTAAATAGTGTAAAATGATGCAGAAAGACCCAAGAAAAGAACAACAACAAAAAAAGTGAAACCAAAGATCATGTAATTATAATGATCAAATTTCATCCCAGAGAAGAGTTGAGAAAATGCATCCCACTCCTTTCTTTGCAGGAGTGAGTAATTGGGTATGGAATATTGCATATACTGTCAAATGTGCTTGATGAGTTGGTTTAATTTGATGAACTACCTTTTCTTTTCTTTTCTTTTTCTTTTCCTTCCTTTCCTTTTGTTTTGTTTTGTTTTTCTTGTTTAAAGAGACAATGTGTGAAAGTGTCTATTCAGAGAGCTGGTCACAAAGCCAGGAAGACCTGGGTTTAAAACCAGTACTTGATATATATTAACTATGTGAAACCTAGGCAAGACACTAAACCTCTTAATGTTTCAGGCTTAATGCCTGAGACTGTAAAGCTTCAGAGAGGGAATTTGTTCATTTGAGAATTTCTTATACAAATGAAATAATTTGTATAAGAGCCCAGTCTCTATCTTAATGAGAGATGCCTCACTTGATAAAGGATGGGAGAAGGTTATATATGGAAATGGAGATGTGAAAACAAACAAAAATATTCAATATAAATTAAAAGAAAAAGGAAGGCAAAGGAGGATAAGGACTGAGAAATAAGGGCTCATCAGGAAATTAGAAAGGAAGGAAGGAAGGAAAAGGAAGAAAGGAAAAAAGAAAAAAAGAATTTTAATATATTATTGAGGGTCCAATTTAGTTCAGTTTGATTGAGTTTTGGTTAGATAACAAAAAACATTTGGTGGACCTTGTTAGTACAGTTCTGTGTTTCTTCCAGGATGTCTTACCATTATTCTTCCAAGCCATTTGCCAGAAATCTTAGAGTAAGTCACTTGTGGTTCTTTCTTGGAAATATTTCTTTTAACTGTCCCTTCTCTAATCCTACTTCTATCACCCTAATCTAGAATTGAATAGGAAAGAACTGGTCTTTCTCTGGTCTAATCATCTCATTTTATAGATGAGGAAACTGCCACTCAGAGATAGTCCTACCAATTATTTATCTCCTAATTTACCATCTGTGTGAATTTAACCTATCTAGCCTCAGTCTTCTCATCTGTAAAATGCCAGTATTATTCTAGACGGCCTTTAATGTTTCAGAACTTAAACCTATGGTGCTATGAACTCACCTTCCCCTCATTATTCTTATACACATAGCCTGCCAAAACTATGATTGGCATAGGTTCTATTTCTAGGGAGACTCCCAATTCAATATTTCCATGGGGTTCTTATGCAAAATTGAGTGATACAAGTCAGCTTTTTCAAACAAAGGGAGTCTAAGCATCCTCTGGAAAAGTGGACAATTGAAGTTCTACATCGGGACTAAAGAACTAGATCCTAGATTCCATGGTGACCCTATCAAAGTAAAGCATCCCATCTCATGTAACCCAAACAGTCTTCCCATCTCTACTTAACAATGGAAACAGAATAACAAGCAATGGCAAGTTTCTACTTTCTTATCTAACATATTTAAAAACTTATCGCACACTTCTGGACAACAATATATATACTTTTAAAATTCTTTTTGGGCAAGAAAACTCCCACTGGTATAAGTGAAAAGAAATGATTAAAGATTTAAATTTTGACATTGAATCTTATAAAGGGACTACCTGTCCAAAGATGGTGGGACATGAGACAGTAGCAGAAGGCAAAGGCTCAGTTCAGGACCCCTCACAGATTGTAGCCAGTGATAAAGAGATAAGACAAATAGAGGTAGATCCCATAGATCTCTATCTCCAGGATAAAGGAAGACCATGACAGAAGCTAGGATCATGGATGCTAGAGCCTGGCGAGAAACAGGGGACCATGCTAGCTTCAGGAAGTGTGTTCTTTAATAAATCTAGATATAAAAGAATATACAGTCCCAAAAGACTCATGGTAAAAAATGCTATCTGCCTCCAGAGAAAGAACTAATGATATTTGAATATAGACTGAAACATACTAACACACTATTTTCCTCTTCTTTCCTTCTTTTCCCTTCCTCCTTTCTTTCTTCTCTCTCTCCTTCCCTTTTTCTCTTCTTCCTCTTTCCTTCCCTCTTTTTTTTCCTTCCTTCCTTCCTTCCTTCCTTCCTTCCTTCCTTCCTTCCTTCCTTCCTTCCTTCCTTCCTTCCTTCCTTCCTTCCTTCCTTCCTTCCTTCCTTCTTTCCTTCCTCCTCCCTCCCTTCTCCCTCTGTTTCCTGTCTTTCCCTTTTTTCTTTCTTTTCTTCCACAAAATGACAAATATGTAAATTAAGCTAAATTCTGAAGTTGTATAATTTTTGCAAAACAACCTTTTTCTTAAAGGAAAAACACCCCACAACCCTACCCCAAACATTTCAAATATGTTTGATCATAGAATTTTTAAGGCAAAGTTATATAGTAATTTCTTCAAAGTTGATTTCATTCCAGGAAAATCATAGTGATAGAATTTTAAGAACTCAGAGATCATCTCATTCACATATTGAATAAGTATCTTCTCTATAATGTGCTAGATAATGTGATCTTCCAACCTTCACTAGAATTTTTCAGCATGCTAACATAATTATGTTGGCTGTTATTATAAAGGGAAACTAGTCAATGAAGGTCCAATCCCATTAACATGTTTAACATTCTTGAGCCTGGACTAAGTTGTCTTATGTAGCCTGCTTCTGGGCACGTACAATGAAGGAGTCCTTCCTCCAAGGGTGCTTCCTGTCATAGTTATGCTTCCTACATAATGAGGAATAGTTTTATAATTGGCTCCTGAGCCTGAACTGCGTATAGATAGAAAAAGTAAAGAGAGTTTCTTACTCTGGCAGCTTTTAAGTGAGGAAGAAGAAATTCTGTGGGTCACCAAGTAAGGGAAAGAGGCAGCAATGGTAACTCAGAGCTATCTTATCTCTCTATAGGCTCCAGGTGGATTTGAATGCATGGAGCCCTATTTCTTTTGTCTCTGTGTTTACTGTTTTGATGATACTAGGTGGATGAATATCTAGAGACAAACTGCACTGATTTACAATCTTATGAGCTTGGAAAGGACAACTGAGCTATTAGATTTCCAATGATTGGGGTTAATTACAATTTGTCAGTGATTGCAGCAGCCAAAACTGGAAAAGAATCATCCCTGAGGGTACACCTACTAGGCCATGTCCATGGTATAAAAAGTAAGCCTAGATGAGCAAGAGAATGAATTGACATAGGGGCTAAGCCACACCCTGAAGTGAAATTGCTGGGAATTCTTTAAAGGAAGAAAATGACATGGGGGAAATGTTTCAGGGCAACTATTTACAATTTATGTTCACTTTCCTCAGGGACCACATGGATGTGCAGATTAGAAAATATGGCTCTTGGTAAGGAAGGGGGGAAGGAGGAGGAAGGGGGGGAGGGAGGGAAGAGGATATTATACTTTGCTGACTATCTTATACCATTTGTAAAAGCTGATTGATATTCTTGATCCCACAGATATTGGGAAAATGTTAATTAGTTAATTGATATTGGAGGATATATATTAGATAGGCGTTTATGATAGTCCTTGGAATACCAACTACTCAGGTTCCTACTAGAATCTGGAGTGGAGGGGTGTATTTAATTGTCCTTTAGTAGCCCAGCTTCCCAGGGCCAATGGGGATTGTGAGAATAAATCCAGAACATACAAAGAAAAAATGTACATGCATAATCCCATCTTCATATTCCTGAAACTGAAACAAAAAATGTCCAAATTTCTACCATAGGAAGGAAGAAGAGAATTAAAATTCATAAAGCATCTACTATGTGCCCGGAACTGTGCTAAGCACTTTTTAATAAATATTATTTCACTTGATCCTTACGAAATGTCTGGAAGGTAGGTGCTATTAGTACGTCCCTTTTACAGAAGTAGAAACTGAGGCAACTAGAAATCAAGGTATTTGCTTTGGGTTATCAAACAGAGTGAGAGTGAGGACTAATGTGTCTTGCACATATCTCCTTCCAAAGCCACTAGTTTAATAATTCTTTCTTTCCTCTTCTTTAAGTTTTTTCTTTCTATTTCTGTGGCCCACTTCAATTGTTTGTACATAGTACAAGCTTGGTAAACATGGCAATACTTTAAAAATATGGTAGTACTTTACTGAAAAAAAATGGGGCTTGATTTCTGTGGAATTTTAAGCCACATTTTTTCCCTCTGAATGACTGAAATGTTACCAAATAGAATCAGAAAGGCATTGTCAGGTACTTGAATATCACCAGCTTTTCCCTGCCTCTTTTCATTTGAACATTTAGCTAATTTAACTTCTGTAGACTCTGGAATCACTATTCAGAAAAACCTTTGAGTGACCACCAAAGAAAGTCAATGCAAGCACAGTCAAGCTCATCAAACTGGGAGAGAATAAGTTCAATGACAGGGTCAAGATCCAAGAATATCTCATCAGGCTGGAATTTTGAGCTGAATAGAATAAGATTAAAATTTAATAGGGATAAAAGTTTCCATACTTTCATTCAAGAAATCAACATTGTAAGTACCACTGGAGAGGTGGAGTGGGGTAGGGTGAAAGAACTAACGGATAGTTTGAATGGAAAATGACCTAGGAATTTCAGTAGACTGTAAGCTCAAATAAGTTAAAAGTGTGATATGGAATCCAAAAAAGTTAATCCCATTAAAAGCTGCTTTAAAAAAAGCATTTTCTTGTTCAGTCATTTCAATCCTGTCTGAGTCTTCATGACTCCATTTGGAGTTTTCTTGGCAATGATCTTATTATAATGGCTTGCAATTGCCTTCTGCAGTTCACTTTACAGATGAAGAAACTGAGGCAAACAGGGTAAAGTGAGTTGCCTGGGTCACGCAGCTAGTCTTTGAAGCTGAAGTGGATAGAGTGCTGGTCTTGGAGTCAGGAGGACTCATCTCCCTGAGTTCAAATCCAGCTTCACACATTAGCTGCGTGACCCAGGCAACTCACTTTACCTTGTTTGCCTCAGTTTCCTCATTTGTAAAATTAGTTGGAGAAGAAAATGGCAAACCACTTTAGAATCTTTGCCAAGAAAACACCAAAAGATCACAGAGTCAGACACAATTGAATTGACTAAATAACAATAATATCAAAATATTTTGAAATGGGTCAGGTCACCTTTAGAGTAATGTGTTCAATTTTGGGCACCAGAATATAAACAAGCTAATACATGGTAACCAGGATTTTAAATGGCTTTGATGTCACATCATCCAAAAATCAATCAAAGAAATAAGGAATGTTTAACCTACATGGGAGGAAGCTTTAAGAAAGATACAATGGTTATTTGGTCACAAAAGTATACTTAAGGAGACAAATTCAGTCCAATGTAAGAAGAAGTTTTCCAAAGATTAAAGATATCCCAAACTGGGCACCTTTGGGAAGAACTGAGCTTCTCATTACTAAAGATCTCCAAGTACTAGATGACTATTTTAAAAAGAAATAGTGCATATTTAACATGTATTAGTATACCTGCCATCTGGGGGAGGGGGTGGGAGAAGGAGGGGAAAAAGTGGAACAAAAAGTTTTTCAATTGTCAATGCTGAAAAATTACCCATGCATATATCTTGTAAATAGAAAGCTATTATATGTGTGTATATACATATATACATATATATATATATATATATATATATATATATATATATATATATATAATAGTGCAGAGTATTTCATGTTTCAGGTAGAAACAAAGATTAGGTGACCTTTGAAATTCCTTCCTATTCTATAATTCTGTGATTCTGTGGATCAGTGAAAAAGAGTTTTGCCAAAAGAAGATAAGCCTCCAAAGGGAACTAAACTCTCTGGAATGTTTAATTAAATGAAGCATGTTAATCTGTCACTTAGGTATAGCAAAATTCAATTTTGTTTGAATTTTATTGTGCTTTGTATGTGTGAAAGAAGAAAATAGATGTGTAACTACTTAAGAGAAACAGAATGTTAGAGCTATTAACAGATGTGCAGCTAGAGGACAATGGTTATAACCCTTTACTTTGGTTTTTCTTTAATTTTTAATAGTTTTTTTATTTTCCCAAATATGTGCAAAGATAGTTTTCAAATTCGACTTTGCAAAACCTTGTATTACAGATTTTTCTCTTCCTTCTCCCTTTTCTCTCTCCCTAAGACAGAAAGCAATCTGAAATAGGTTAAACGTGTGATTCTTCTAGACATATTTTCATATTTTTCATGCTGTGCAAAAAAAAAAAAAATCAGATCAAAAGGAAAAAAAAATGAAAAAAAGAACAACAAAAGGTGAAAATACTATGCTTTTGTCCACATTCAATCTCCATAGTTCTCTCTCTGGATATGGATGGCACTTTTTACAAGTCTATTGAAATTGTCTTGAATCATCTCATTGTAGAAAAGCGCCAAGTCCAAAGTTGATCAAATAATCCTGTTGTTACTGTATACAATGTTCTTTTGATTCTATTTACTTCCCTTAGCATCAATTCATACAAGTCTTTCTATGCCTTTCTGAAATCAGCTTATTTGTCATTTCTTATAGAACAATGCTATTCCATTACATTCATATACCATGATCCATTCAGCCATTTCCCCAACTGATGGTACATCTACTCAATTTCCAGTTCCTTGCCACTATGGAAATTCCCCTTTACTTTGTAATGAGTACTGAAAAAGATGAAAATTATTCTTGTACAGAATTCTGAAGACTGTATAGGAGGTAGGACCTACCTGTATGACATACAAACACAAGAATTGGTCTCCTATTGAAATCTTTTAAAACCAGGATTGTTATCCAATTCTTTGGCTTTCTCAAAGCTCCTGGCCTGCTAATCAAAAATGGCTATGATCCAAAACAGAATGTTAGAGGTGAAAGGTTTAGAACAATAGATAACTAAGAAAGTGATGAGGAAATTTGTTAGTCCAACATCACCATATTCACCACAATTTTTTTGTTGTTCAGTCATTTTTCAGTTGTGTCCTATTCTTTGCGACTTCATTTGGTGTTTTCTTGGCAAAGGTACTGGAATGGTTTGTCATTGTCTTCTTAGGCTCATTTTACAGATGAGAAAACTGAGGCAAACAAGATTAAGTGAATTATCTAAGGTCACACATCCAGTAAATATTCAAGGCCAGACTTGAACTTAGGAAGATGAGTCTTCCTGATTCCCTATCCAGCACCCTTTTCATTTTTCTACCTAGTTACCCACAAGAAGCTCCTAAAAAAAGTGGCTTTTGGATATCTCGTCAGTGCTAATGAGAATCAGCCTATGCAGACTCTCCATATCTTTCCCCTTCAAATCTCAGCTCAGATGCTACCTCTTCTATGAAGCCTTCTCTCATTCTCTCATTTGAAAATGTTCCCTCCTTCTTCTTGATTCTTGTAGCACTTTGTCTAGACCTTCTTTGCTCTTACCATGTTATAGCTTGTATCCAATTTGAGAATATGTTTCATCATCTCTCATAGATTGTTGGCTTCTAATGGAAAACAATTACATTGTTGCTCATTATTGATACCTAGCACAATGTTTTGAATATAGAAAGTACTTAATTGTTGAGGAGAATTTTTGGACTGAGTAATATAGTTAATTTTTTTAGTTGCATATATTTTCAGTACTTCAGGGATCCATAATTTCTTTGCTCCAATTACTCTGAAATTGTTTTCAATAAATTACAATAAATTCATTGTAGTTTGTTCCTTCATTCTCAGAGAGGACCATGACTACAGGGAAGTGGGAAGTGATACCATCACATGCATCCATTGACACAAATCTTAATCAACCTAGCACTTAATAAACAACCTTAGGGGCAGTTAGATGGCGCAGTGGTTAGAGCACCAGCCCCCTAAAATCAGAAGGACCTGAGTTCAAATCTAGTCAGACCCTCAACACTTCCTAGCTGTGTGACCCTGGGTAAGTCACTTAACCCCAATTGCCTCAGCAAAAAACAAACAAACAAAAAAATCCGGTCCTTGTGAGTTGGTATAGCTAATTATACATAGACAGAGCTGGGGACAACCTTGTGGTGATGAGCCTGTATGGACTTAGATGGTCTGTCTGATCCTTGAAAAACTAGCTCTATAGAACCAGCTCCAAGAGTCTACCGGAAATTGTGCCCCAATGCCATTCCCTTCTATGGGTCATAACCACGCTTTGATGAAATACTGGAATACGATTTTAGTGTTTTATAACATAGGTTTCACATTTTAAAAATTAAACAACTATTAGTCCATTGACTGAGATGTGACTGATATGCTTCAGAGATTTCTGTTTTCATCATCTCTAATACTTTGTTATCTGTGATCTGATCATAGACCCTCTATGTTTATCTATTGGGTACAATTTTCATCTAGTCCACCACTGTTGTAATTCAGGAATAGTTCATGAGTGGTCTTATAAGACCAACATAATCAATGCTTGGTACCATTTTTGGACCTAGACACCTGCCTCCATAATGTTTATTGAACAAGACGTTCCATCTTCCAATTCAGGACATTTTCATGTCCCCCATGTCTGATGTGCTTTTCCCTCCTCCATCTCTGCTTCTTAGCTTCCTTCACGTCTGAGCTAAAATCTTTTAAGAAATCTTTTAAAAATTTTTTCAATTTTAGTTCCTTGCCTCTGTGGATCTTGCGTATATTTTGTTTGTATATATAGTTGTATAGCAAATTTTATTGTCTTGGTCTCTAAACCATGGATAGCAGGAGTCACATAAAGCAGAAGCAAGTTTTAGAGATTAAGTGGCAGTTTAATTCATCACTTTCAGAGTGAGGAATACAGTTTAGAAACTGGAAATTCTCCTGATTAGTAGACTTCTCCTGTTGCAGGAAAGTAGAGATTTTATACACAAATCATGAGAAGGAAGAGAGGGAGAAGGTGGATTACAATACAATCATTTTCAGGGTCTGAGTGGTTTCCCATGAATCCAGGACAATATGGGTGTTCTCCAATCTAGGTTGTGATTGTTTCAAACCATGGAGGTCATTACTTTGTTGGGGGGAACAGACCCAAAGTTCTGTATTGGGAATAGGTTTTACAATTTTTGATTCATTTCACTTTATATACACAGGAAAGCACTATCAAGAATTGATTATTTAAAGATGCATTTTAAGATTCTGACTCCCATGCCAGAAAAGGCAGCTCTAAGAATTTAAAGTCTTAGTTTATTCATTACACACATCATATTGATAATTACAAAAATTTTAATAATTTTTGTTATAATGTATATTCTTTCTTCCCTTTAGATTGTGAGTTCCTTTGAGGGCAGGAACTGTCATTTATCTTTCTGTACAATACATAGGAGGTACATAGGTACAATACATAGGAGGCCAGCCCTGAAATCGGGAAGATTCATCTTAAGTTTACTTCTGGTCTCATACACTTACTAGCTGTGTGATCCTGGGCAAGTCGTTTAATCACATTTGTCTCAATTCCCTAAACTGTGAAATGAGCTGGCAAAGGAAATGGCAAACCACTATAGTATTTTGGCCAGGAAACTCCAAATAGGGCCACAAAAAGTTGGACACTATTGGAAACAAATGAACAAGAGTATTCCCAGTATTTAACAAGTGCCTAATACATAGATAGCCCATAATAAATGCTTGCTGACACAATGATTATCTTTTAAATCACTTCAAAGGATTATGGACAAGAGCTGAAAGGAACTTCCAGTTTCTTAGGAAGCAATTAAAAAGTTACTAGGACTTGATTCACACATCAAGATCTCTAGTTAAGTTTCAAAAAAAGATTAAGAAGTTGATGTGTTATTCAAAGGATTGAATTTAATTTTGATTACCAGGTCTATAATCAATCTGCATTCAATCAACTAAGATATATTCACAGAGGATCTTAGCACTGTGTATGTGGAGTTATTGAGCATCTCAACTCTGGGCTAAGGGACTTGAGGTTATAAGATGTAGTCTATTCTCATAAGAAGCTAACAATATCATTGAGTAGACAATGTTAACACAGAGACAAATAAGAGAATAACATCCAGTAATTATATACTTCACCAGGATTTGCAATTATTTCATTTAAGCTGCACAATAATGAAATGAGTAACTGTTATGATTATAATCATTTCTATTGATGAATGAAGAAAACTGAGGCTCAAAAAAGGTTAGTTGATTTTTCTCAGGCCTAGTAACTGTCAGAGATGACTGTCAAACACAGAGCTAGACTCCTAGTCCAGCATTCTATCCTGTATATCAAGTAGCCCATCTCACTGAGGACAAAGACAATATCTATCCACGTCTATATATAATGACAGATAGAAAGACACAGAGAGAGAGACTTACATGTGCACATATATGTGTATGCATATTTGTACACATGCATGTGTATGTATATTAATTACGTAGCACTGAAAGAAGCAAAAAAGATGTTAAAACAAAGAGAACTTATTTCCATTGCTTCACTATCTCATTTCAGTTCCCAAGTGTTTTGAAAAGAATTAATGTATCTTGGACAGCTTTCAATCCTGTATTATTAACCCATTTAAAGGATCACTTGTCAACTGAAGGCCAGTAGTAGAGTGGTTGGAAGATGGAAAGCTGCTGGAGGAACCTTTCAGGAAGTTAAGAATAACATTTTATGTCCACATAGTGCATTTCAACAAGGATCTTTAAATGAAAGTTTAAGTAAAGCACCGTTTAATCATATGTCTGATAATATCCTGCAGAAAGTACAAGGTAAAACTCTACTCTCCAAAGCATCATCAGTTCAGCTTGCATTATTTCCAAATACATAATATATCTGCAAGTTTATTGCAGTTAAATTTTTTACATGTATATAAAATGTATATATATATATATATATATATATATAGAGAGAGAGAGAGAGAGAGAGAGAGAGAGAAACAATAGATATAGAAATATAGATTAATTACACTTTTTACAAACACAGTGTTTATAAAGTATTTAATATAGTTTGTCTCATTTGACCCTCATATCAGTCTTATGAGGTTAAATGCTATATCCTAACTCCCATTTTTCAGATGAGGAAAATCAAGCTTTGAGAAATTCTGTGACTTTTCCAGGGACCTAATAAAATGTCTTGGGTAAGATTCAAACCCAGGTTTTCCTCCTTCCAAGTTCATTTGCTCTCCAATTGACGAAGTCTTAATACGAATACCACACTTCCTCCCAATTAACATTTTGTTTAAATTTTAATGGGTATTTTTTGATAGACAATGTTTTCAAATTGTAGGTTTATGAGTTTTAAAGCTAGAGTAGACCTGAGAGATTAATCTAGTTCAAATCCCTTATTTTATAAATGAGAAAAATGAAATAGTTTGCCTAAGTTCCCACTAATAAGAATGAAAATCTAGATTTGGATCCAGGTCTTTTGACTTTAAATATAATGTGCTCTCCACATCACCACATTGTTTGCAAAATTATTATTTCAGTCATTGGGACTGAAAAAATTTCTTTTGACTTAATTAAGTAGCAAAACATCTTTTGGAAACAATTTTTTTTTTTAGTGTCCATAAGATGAGGCCTGGTCACTTGCAATCTCACCAACTAACAGGATCAGAATGAACTGAAATCACCAATACAGTTGGAAACAAAGAAAAGAAAAAGAGCTTGAAAAGGTAAAATTAAGAAAGCTAGTTGACATTTGGGAAATACTTAACCTACAGCTTCATTTGATCCTCACAACAACTTTGCAAAGAAAGTTAAGTTATAGGCATTATATATGGAGCCTTGTTGATTTTTCTTTCCAAATATCTCTAGGACATGTGACATGGAGCCATTTGAAAGTCTTATGAAGTCCATGAATCCCTTATTAGAATGTTTTTAAATACATAAAAATAAAATGTAGAGAGGAAAACAATTAGTATACTGACATAGTTATCAAAATATTTTTTAAAAATTTTAAAAAAGGATCTTGGGTCGAGTCCATTTCTAAAATGTATCCTCTTCATTCAGGTCTATCAAGCAGCAGCATCTTAGTTAAGACTCCAATATTTTCATTTGGATAAGTGCAATAAACTTCATCAGTTTGGGTTTGTTTGGTTTTTTTTTTAAATAATAAACTTATAATTAAACTTTGTATATCCATCCTCTCCTTATGTCAAATGTTCAGTTGTCACCAACATTGAGTTTTTTATGTTTCCTTTTCTCTAAAACCTACAGTTTCCAATTGATATTTACATCAATTTCAAACGTCATCTAGGTAGTCATGGTTTCCTATAATCTTGTTCTCCCATATTATTCAGCACTATTTCTCATCATTTCCTTGCATATCATAGACACTTATTTTAATGTAGAATTAAGCATGAATCTCTCATTCCAGACAAGTATATCACTTCACTAAGGAAAGGAATAAACATTTAGATAGTGCATACTGTATGCAAGACACTGTGCTATTACACAATTACAAATATTATCTCATTTGATACTTATAATAACCCTGGAATATAGGTATTATTATCTCCATTTTACAATTAAAGAAATTAAGGCAAACAGCAATGAAGTGACTTTTCCAGGATCACATGGCCTGTAATTGTCTGAGACCACATTCAAACTCAAGTCTTCTTGACTCCAGATTTAGTGCTACATCCATTATTCCACCAGCTATGAATCTGGACATACTATTCACATTATGTTGTTTAGGCACATATCCATTAATTAACTGCTTTAAATTTCAGTCACACTAATTTTTTTTTCTGTTAATTTTGTCATGAAGTCTACTTTATTTGCCTTAAGATAGATTTCTGTGATATGAACTGTTTTTATTCAGTTTTCTTCATTGCTATTATAAAATGTATCTTAGCAGATTTTTAAAAATGTAGCCTTCTTCCTCCTTTTCTACTTCTCCAATTATATGTGACTTTCAAGAAACATCTCCAGTTTTAGTTTCTCTATGCATTCTTTTTATTTATACCAGTTGATAAGGAACTTTCCTTTTCTGACAATCTATTACCTTTTCCATCCATACCATACTATTTGCAACTTGGTCATAAGCCATATATACTATTTTGTATAATTATTTCATATACATGTCTTGTCTTCCAAACTATATGTAAATTCCCTGAGTTAGGTATCATGCCTTAAACTTGATTGTATCCACCACAGCATATGGTGCTGGGCATATAATCTGTTATAGTGCTAAAATACATAAGCCCCACAAAATACTTTTTAAAAAATTTTATTTGACCTTTTTGCTTTTCCTCTTTTAAGGAAAGAAAATCATGACTGGAACTTTATTTAGGAAATAACCAAATACTTTCCCATATTACATTTATTTAAAATAGAGTTATTATACCCCTAAAGAGTTACATAAAAGTCTCTGGTGGCCTGAAAAATACTCCCTTTGTAGCTTAATCTCAATCTAAAAGCTTGTCTTGTTTAGAATGACATGACCTTTAGTCTGTAGATAAAATGCATGCAAATCAAGTTTTAATGTCAAATGAATTTGGCCATAGATTTGGGGGGAGGGGATCAGGACTGAGGAACAAGGAAAGCAGTCATTTTGTTTGATTTTAAAGAGAAACTATATCAAATTTATGCCAAGTTGGTCTAAGTTGGTTTCCTAATTTTAAAGATCTTCTTTCCATAGGAATTAATAAAATACAAATATATGTACTACTATCTCTAGATAGGGTGATTTAAGTAGCAGAATCAGAATATTTCTATTGCCATTTCCCATCAATCAATGTAGGAGAGAGAACAGGGAGAAAGCTAGAGGAAGCTCCTCCCACTGCCTTAGTCTGAGTTTAGTATCTAAGACTGTGGCAATGAGTAGGAGATTAATCTGGGTTATATTCTTTTTGGTCAAAAATGAGATGTGATTACAAAGTGAGGAGACTGATTTGTCTGGTATGTCTAGAACTAGAAACTAGTTTTGAAGTTAATTCCAATAAAAGAGGTAAAAAAAAAAATTTAAACTATGGCAGCACTAAATTAAAGGAGAAAGACCTAGTTTTTCAACTTCACTACTTGTGCTGCTAATGGCCTAGCTTTTATAATTTCCCATGTTATTCCTTTGAAGTGGGAAGCAAACATTTTATAAATTTATAGCTGGGAAGAAATTTAGAGGCCCTCCAGGGCAACCTAATTTTCTTTACTTTCATTTTTTAACCACCAACGCAATTTTGGAAAAATGGTTTTTAATATAACTTTGAAATAAATTAATTCAGAGATAGGAAAAATAGCCAATTTTTTTTTACCCAAGAAAATATGATGATCATCACTCTAATGAATCTCTTGACTATGGTCAACACAAGTTTGACAAAGGACAGCACTCTTATTTTCAGATGAGGAAATTGAGAACCTGAGAGGTTTATTGACCTGCCCAAGGTCACACAGGTAAGGGAATCTTATTTAAGTAAAGACGAGATTCACATCTAAATAATCTTACTCCAGATCTAATGCCCTTTTGGTTTCAACACACTGACTTGGTTGTATGAATCCTGGTCTAGAATTAAGGTATTGTCAGATTTATGTTATGAAATTTGCATCACTATTTTAGCATTTCAGCATGTATATTTAATATATAGTTGACTTGATAAAAGTGTTGAGTGCTTATTCTGAGCCCTTTGTTGTGCTAGGTGCTACAGAGAAGAGGAAAGGTTGGATTAAACATGTATGAGTCAATAAATAGATGAGGTCAAAACAAGGAAAAGAAAGAGAAAGGTAGAGAGCACTAAGCAAGGAAAAGAAAGAGAAAGGTAGAGAGAACTCAAAGGGAGAAAAGGAGGCCAAAGAGAAGTAGCAGGCATCTCTCTCAGGAGAAAATCCTATTTCTAGTCCTCTTCCTTGTTTCAGGAACTGAAACATAACTGGCATAACCTCTACCAAAGGTCTCACTACTGTTGATTGAAAGATCCAGAGTGGAAGTTGTTGATTCCATCAGAATATCTTTAACACCTCCACCACTACTTAGATTAATATTCTTTTATTTCTTATGTTGCTAGGGGTAGTACCAAGAAAAGACTTCTCTCTCTGTGTCTCTATGTCTCTCTATCTTTCTCCCTCTCTCCATCTCTCTGTCTCTCTGCTTCTTTGTCTCTCTGCCTTTCTCTGTCTCTCTGTCTCTCTCTTTCTCTCTCTTTTTCTCTCTGTGTATTTCTCTCTGTCTCTCTTTGTCTCTCTTACTGTCTGTCTGTCTATCTCTCTCTGTCATGGTCTCTGTCTCTCTGTATCTCTCTGTCTCTGTTTCTCTCTCTCTCTCTCTCTTTCTCTCTCTCTCTCTCTGTGTCTTTGTTATGTCTCTTTCTCCTTTCTCCTTCTCCCTTTCTTCTTTTTCTCCTTCCTTTTCCTTCCCCCCTCTCTTCTTCTTTTCTCTTTCCTTCTCTTTCTCTTTTTCTCTGTCTCTTTCGCACACATTCACACAGAAAATAAAAGGGAGAGAGGGAGTAAAGGAAGAAGTGAGGAGAGAGGAGAGAAGAAGGAAGGCAGTGATGGGGAGTGAGAGAGAGAGAGATAGAGAGAGAGAGAGAGAGAGAGGGAGAGGGAGAGGGAGAGGGAGAGGGAAAAAAGAGAGGGAGAGGGAGAGAGAGAGAGAGAGAGAGAGAGAGAGAGAGAGAGAGAGAGAGTGCACAGTCTTCTTTTCTGTTCTGGGAATAGTAGGGTCAAAGTGAGAAGAATTAGGAGCAGGCCCAAAAGTAAATACAATATTTCATGAAAACATGCCATGCATGGCCCCCTTGGTATTCAGGTATCCCTCCTCTCTTCCCATCTTACATTTTGATGTGTATTATCAAAGAGGCAAGTGTAACTGGCATGGCATAACTGATTACTCCTGTATGAAAATGCCAATTCTGACTTTATGAGTGTCACTAGCATCTTCTGTATTCAGGGAAGTTTCTTCATGCTCTACTAGAGATTGATGCTCAGCATATTATAGGAAGTAAAGTAATGGCTTTAGAAGTATTTAAAATAGATTATTGCAGACTAATTAACAAGCTTACTATTTTTGCTAGCAGAATTCTTTCTAGACAAGTTACTATGTTAGAGTGCCACTGGTCTGAAATCTTCTTCAGAGTCAAATTTGAACTTTAGATTGACAAAGGAAAAAAAAAATTAGGAAAATTGGCTTATATGGTGCTTTGGTTCAAAAATGGATTATAATGTAAAGAGATAGTTTTGATTTATTTATTTAAAAACTTCCACTAGCTTTCTTCCTCTATTGATCTATTTTTAAGGTTGAAAGCAAGGTAGACAAAAGATTCTTCTAGAGGCACTAATTTTATAGTAAAGAGCAAGAGGATCACTTCTGTAATTTTTATCTGGGGTAAGGGCTCAGAATTTAAATATATGATATTAGTTGAAAGCAAGATGGACATTGGAAATCATCTACCTAAAAAGATCATCCACATATGAATTTTGCTTCCTCATAATCTTGAAACTATTTTAATTTGTGTTAGATATTAAAATTCTGTAAAATAATAGAACTTTAAGTGGTAACATCGACACAAATCTTGTACTCAAAAGTACCTCCTACACCCCTTGACTTCAGTTGACAGAAACTGAATACTTTCTAATTATAAAGTGAAATAAACCTACAGTAATTATAATTAATAATAAAATGAAATAGGAAAGGGCAATGCAATCTACAAGTAATTGCTGGGTAATTACCAAATTAAATTCAGTAAAGAAGCCCAGTAACTTAAAATTGCCAAAATAATGCATTTCTAAAGGCTAAATAAATTTCTAAATTCTGAAAGGTATATTTTAAGGAATTGTTCTATGTGTTTGCTGTGGAAAAAGCAATTGTTTTAGAGTCAAAAGACTTGAATTCAAATTTCCACGCTGTTATTTCCTGTGTGACCTTTGGTAAGTCACTTCACCCTATTTCTGCAGAAATAAAGTGAGGGAATCTGTGTGGAGAGTAGACTAGATGATTTCTGAAGTCTCTTCCAGGTCTAAATCAATAATTCTGAAATCTAAATGAATTTTCTCTGGTTCTTTTATCCCTTTCCAAAGCAATATATAAAACTAGAATCTAGTCTTCTTAAATTTTATTTTCCTTTCCCAATCCAAAGTTCAAATTTGACTCTCAAGATATTAGAATTAGTGTAATCTCAAGAATTAGAATAAGTGACCAACCAATCCACTTCCCCCAACAGTTGTGGGCAACTAGGCCCTGCCCTTTTTTCAAGGGCAATATTGAGAGCAACGAACTTTTTTTTTTTTTTTTTTTTTTTTTTCCCACCTAAATGGAAGTCACCAACTAGCTCAGGCAAACAGAATGCTTCTTTCCTTTTAGTTAGGAGAGAGATGGGGTTCACAATTTTTTTTTTTATTTTTAAATCTTAGGAAATCTTTTACTTAAAAAGAAAAATCCAGAACACTCTTCTTGTGTCTAAAACAAAAAAACAAACAAAACTCGAATATCTAAACAAGTTATAAATATGTAAGCAACTTTACATGCCCACGCAGGTTCTCTGCAGAGAGATGAAGTTTCGAAAACTTTTAGGAAGAGAAGTAGGCACTCGAGAATATGCTTCCACATTAATGTCCTTGCCTCTTAGTCCTAAAACTAAAACATGTATCTGGGGAGGGGCGTCCAAATGGCATCTACGTCGGGATAGCGTGGGCTCCCAGAGGCCTAAAGCTTTGTCCCACAACTTGCAAATTTAGCGTGTCCTCCCTCTCAAACCTTCCTCCTTCCCGCCCACCCAGAGCAAGGATGAGGGGGGAGAGGGGAGCAGCGCCTACGCCTACCGGCACCATGGAGTAAGTCATCATCATCAGCATGTCCTGGTTCTCCGCCCGGATATGCGGCTGGGACTCCCCAGTGTGACTGCGTTTGTTCCGCGCCGCCCCGGGGAGATCTGGCTCGGGGTTGCCCGGAACGTTGCGAGGCGCCCTGCTTAGCTCCTGAAGGAAGGTGCGGAGGGCGCTGTCCTCCCTCGCCTGCTGAACCCTCTCCGTCTCCAGCGCCCGCAGCGCCTCGCTCAGTCTGCGCCACTGGCACAGCGCGAAGACCGTGCCCACCGCATTGAGCGCGGAAAGCAGAGCCACCGCGGCCAGGGCACCACGCAGAGCCCAACTGGTTTCCCCGCTCCCCTTCTCTGTTTTGGTCATTCTCTCCATTTAGAACCCCGACCGGGCCTCAGGATGCGACTGCGAGGCTGACGGCTGGAGGCCAAGTGCGCAGAGCTCTGAGAATAGGGCGGGGGCAGGGCAGGCCGCGGGGAAGCTCAGCCAGTTTTCCCCTTGTCGGGTTTATAAGCTTCTAGAAAGCCGTGGGCTGGTGGCAGCTCTGTGAGTCACATTGCCCTTTGGCCAAGGGAGCAGGGCGAATTGGAGATGAGCAGCCCTGGCGAGAGAGAGAGAACCCCCACGGATGGGTGACAAGAAGAGGAAAAAGGACCAGTGGGAAGGGTCAAGGGGCAGAGCCAAAGTGGAGTCGTTAGTTGAAGAACTGTGATACCAGAAGTTCCTGATACCAAAGCAAACCTTTTCATATGCCCCCCTCCTCTCCCTTTCCACTTTTAGCCTATCTCCTTAGTATATGGAGTCCCCCTCCTTTCCCGATCTTTGAACACTCTTGAGAGCGACATAGTAGAGATGGAGAAAACTAGAGATTGAGGAGGGAAAAGATGAGAAAGGGATAAGAAGACATGATAAGACATAGTTGAGGAAAACCAGTCAGAAAGGAAAGGGAGTTTGGCGGAAAAAAAATCCATTAGCTTTCATTTAATAGGTGGTCCATAAAGGAGGCTCACTCATAAGAGTTAATTGCTCACAATTCACATATTGTTAATGTTGGGTTCTTCCGGGGCTTTTAACTAATTTACATGCTCGTGGGGATGGCAAGACCTAGGATTATGTTGCTGTCAGTTTCTCACTAATCCATTCTTCTATTTTCCCAGGGTCACCGAATAGATATCTATTTCTATCTTAATATTAATAAAAATCAAGGACTAGAGATAAGAAGGTGGGGACTTAAAGACAAAGCCCATCGAAGTCAGAAAAGCGAAGGTGAAAGCCAATACAGAGTTGAATAGAGTAGCCTTGTATGGATAGACATCCAGAATTCATCAGGTTGGAAAAAAAAATGTTCTATTTGTGCAATCTGATTTAGTGGAAAGAACTGGGAACTGGGAGCCTAGATTTCAGTTCTGACTCCATTACTTACTTGTGTGACTTTTGGCACTTATTTTCACCTTTCCCCGCTCAATAAAGACAATAAAAAGATTGGATTGAATGATCTCTAAAAGCGTGCTTTAAAATATCTGAAGATTCTGCCTTCAGCACTAGGCACTATCCATGGTACTTGAGGTGGAAGCCTCATTCAGATACCTACCTTCTCCCACTCAAACTCTCAGTTTCTCTTGTTGATGCAATCTTCTCCAGAATAGAAGTGGACAGGCTTCAGGTTGGAAGTGGACAGGCTACTCAAGAGTCTGATCCCAGTGCTGATTGACATGGAAGCTTCAATTTGTTCTGTTCCTTATTTGGAGTGGTTTACCCTTCCTTAGGCAGTCAGCCTTCTGTAGTTATTCCCCTGCCCCTCAGGGGCTTATCACATTGGTGCTGGACTCAGTATGGATTTCTAATTGGCTTTAAATCTACTACTATTCAGAATTCTCAACTTCTTCAAGTGTGTGAATGATGTATCTAGAGACTAGAGGCAGTTAATGACTCAGTGGATAGAGTATGAGATTTGGAGTTAGGAAGATCTAAGATCAAATCCAACTTCAGACAGTTCCTACCTGTGTGACCCTAAGCTAGTCATTTCATCTTTATCTGGCTCAGTTTCTTCAACTGTAAAATAGGGATAATAATGATATCTATCTTCTAATGATATCTATCTTCTAGTGTTGTTGTGAGGATCTAATTAGATAAAAGTGGTGAAGCTCTTTGAACCATGCCTAATACATATTAGGCACTTAATAAATGCTTATTTTTTCTTCTCTCTCCTTCCCTCTCATCTCTCCTTTTGTTCCAGAGAGTAAAATTAAAACATATATAGAAAACTATTCTAACAATCAGAGCTGTCTAATCATAAATCAATCTATGAAGCAATAAGCTAACTGCAATTGGAGATTTTCAAGTAGAGGATAAATCATGAAATAGAATACATTCCTGTATTTAATGAACTAGATGACTCATAAATTAAATTCTTTCAATTATCTTATCTGTGACTCCAAGAAGCTACAGCATGCACAGGCACAATCTGTTAAAACTGTCTCAGTAGATAAGCTAAACCAGGCTGAGGGTTACTGAAGACTTCAAATCCATTGATGAGTTTGAGGGATTTCTAATTCAAGCATGTGAAGACTTTCCCCAGAGAATGGGCAGAGGTGAACAGTTTGTTCCAATGACCAAGAAGAAGACTGAAGCAGGTGCTGTGAAGTGCCTAGAGCTTGGTCAGACATCAAAGATGCCAAGAATGTCCATTGCATCCCTGGCCATCACCACATTTATTTTACCACTGGACTTTGATGACTCTAGAAGGGTGCAACTTGATTAAAAGGAAAAGAAGCAAATGAATAGGACAATAGCTCTGTTTTGTTTCTGAGGCCACCATGATAGTTTAATTAAGCTAAAATGTCCCAGTTCTGGCAGAGATAACCTCTACCTTGTCTTCTTTCCTAGGGGGTAATTTAAGATACTCTTAATAAGTGGATACATGCTAATTTTGAACAACTCTGCCTTACTTAAATCTAGTTCATAGGCAAGTCAGGGCATCACCCTGTGACATCATTAAAACTCTTTGAAAACAAAACACAAGCAGCAGCAGCAGCAACAACAACAACAAAGAATCTATTAGAGTTAAGGACTTTTGCTGTATATGGTAGAGACAAAGACTATTTTACATAAAAGTAGCTTGCATTCTACTGGGGTTGAGGTGGGAAAAGAACAGTAGAGCATATCTGCAGTAAAGTAAATAAAAAGAAATGTCAAGAAGAAGTAAAAGCTAACAACTGGAAGGATTAGGAAGGCATCATGGAAAAGGCAGTACTAGAACTGTGCTATGAAACCAAGTCAAGGAGGGAGTGCACTCCAGAGGAGAGAGACTATTACAGAGGAAGGAGATAGAATATTGAATATAAGGCAGAGCTAACACTTATTTTTATTGGGATAGAAGGTGATAATTCTATTCTATTATCATAATTCTATTATGTCTGTGGCTACATTCTACCAATGGGCTACAATGTGAATAACAGGAAAAGAAAAAATGACTAGGACAATAACTCTTCTGTTTTATTTCTGGGCCACCATTGTAGTTTAATTAGGCTAAAATGTCCCAGCTTTGGCAGAGGTAAGCTCTTCCTTGTCTCCTTTCTCAGAGGCTAATTTTAGACACACTTATTAAGTGGATACATACTAATTTGCATGACTGCTGCTTTGAGACACAGAGAATAGGTCTGAGAAAAAAATTCATCATTTTGGGGGTTATAATTGTTACAGATGTTTTTGGGGGGGCTGATTTCTCAGGGAAGAGAGTTTTTCTTTATGCAAACATTTAGAATGGTCATTTGGTTGCTATTTGGTGTTTTGGACACATAAAATTGATCTAATGTGGTATCTTGATTTAATGATGTCCCATCTATAATCTCAGTTATACCTTGACTTGGCTCCCAGAACAAAAAAGAATACTTTTTCAAAAACATATTATTTGATCTGAAAATATCATCAACAACATTTATTAAAATTTTTCCCTATGTAAGCTCCTTTAACTTTAAGCATATACACATCAAACATGAACATATGATGGTTGCCCAAAGATGTTTTGCCATGCCTGGAAATATGGGAGAGTGTGCCTCTCTCCCAACATACCTGGTTAGTATGTTTTAAGAAGAAAACCCTTGTGTCGAACTTGGTACATGAATTCCCAAACTAAAGGTATAGCAGTGATTCCCTGACTGGGGCCCATATTCAGGAGAACAGAATAAAGGGACAGGTATAGTCAAGTAAAATAGATTTTGACTCTTCTTCCTTTAGGATCATTTCCTCAGGGAGTTTACTCTCGAATCCATCAAAAGGAGAAAGAATGGTGGCAGAAGAAATTCAATGATTCTGCCATCTCCCTAGCATGCATTAGAGCAAAAATTCAAGCAGTCTCAGGATTTGGGGGTCCAACATTCTTAACAAGGACCAGAGAGTCATGGATCTCCAAAACACATTGAATAAGCCTCTGACCTAGAAATGGACATAGGATAGATGACTCTAAGGTAGTTTGGGAGAATACAAGGTTAAGAAGGACAAGAGAGGAGGGGTTCTTTAGGATTACTATGGGGGCAGCCAATGAGAACATAATAATCTATCTTCTTTTTTTTTATATTTCTACCTTTCTCTTCACTTCTCCATTTTGCTATTCATTCTACTTGTTTTCCTTTATTGCTGTTCAGTCATGTCAGTTACATCTGACTCTTAATGACTCTTAATGGGGTTTTCTTGACAAATATGTTAGATACATGCAAATGGTTTGTATTTCCTTGATACTAGAGAGCATTTCATTCTTCAGTTCATTTTACAGATGAGGAAACCAAGACAACAGTGTTAAATGATTTCCAAGGGTCACAAAGTATTTGAAACTCAATTTGAACTTGGGTTTTCTTGATTATAGACTCTCCATATTTTCTATCTCACAGTCTACTTGCCTGTTTCCCTTTATGCTTCCCTCCATTCTTCTTCTCTATTCTTAGAGTGTGTTCCTCCTTTTGTCTTCTATTAAAATCACAACTCCTTCTGAATTGCAAATGAATCAAAGAGTTCTCAAAGTTAGAGCACTGGGACCAAGATTTCATGTCTTGAGCTCAAGAAGAAGCCCACTTGGGGTTCAAGGATTCCAGAAAAATGCATTTTTCAGGATTCAAATGCAACTCACTTTATTACTATTTGGCACTATAAACAAAAAGTATAGAAGTGAAATGGGATTAGCAGAGGGGAAGGAGAAGGAGGAAGTACACTCAGGATATCAGTCACATAGGACCATTCATGAGGATAATGTGCAAGGTGCAGGCTTCAGTATGCCAGAATTGGGTTGAGAGTTGAAAAGGGGGATTTTTATAGGTCAAAGATGCAGGAGGCCCAGTGTCTTTTCCAAGCTACTTTAGGTTGGCTCATTTGCCTACCAGACATTTTAGCAGGCTCCCTTGGAAAGTCATATAGAAGGTAGAGTGTTAGAATCAAGAAAGCCTGAGTTAGATTCCTAACTTCTTTATATTTCTTGGAGGGTACCACCATCTTCCCAGTTGCCCAGGCTCACCACCAAGGGGTCATCTATAACTCCTCATACTTTTTCACTCCCCATAACCATACATACCATTACTCAGTAATTACTCAGTTACTCCTATAACATCTTTTGCATGTACCTCTCCTCCATTCTGACATTGCCACCCTCCTGGTGCATGTCCTCATTCATACCTAAGCTATTATAATGGCCTGATGATTGGTCTCCCTACTTTAAGTCTCTTTCAGTCCATCTTCTACTCAGCTGTCAAATTCATCTTCTTAAAATATAGAGCTAACCATGTCATATATCTAATCAATAAATTCCAGTGGCTCCCTAGAAAATCCTCTGTTTGACATTCACAGTCCTTTATAACCTTCTCTTCCCTTACCTTTCCAGTCTTCTTGCACCTTGTGGTTCACCTCTGCCTCCTCCAATGGCATTGGCCTCCTTGCTATTCCCCAAACAGGAAATTTCATCTCCTGCCTGGAGATTTTCAATAACTGTACTTCATGCTTGGGATATTCTCCCTCCTCATATTCACTTCCTGTCTTCCCTGGCTGGCTTTAAGTCTGAGCTACAATTTTATTTTCTATAGGAAGCTTTTTCTTATCCCCTTTAGTTCTAATGTCTTCCCTCTTGATTATGTTCAATTTATTCTGTATATTGCTTGTTTGTACATAATTGCTTATATGTTGTGAACTCCTAAAGAGCAGGAGTTTGTCTTTTGCCTTTCCTGTATTTCCAGGGCTTAGCACAGTACCTGAAACCTGTAAGGTAGTTAATAGATCTTTATTGACTGATTGAATCCTGTCTCAGTTACTTCCTAGTAGTATGATCCTAGGCAAATCATGGAATCTCTCTTAGTCTCAGTTTCTTCATGTATAAAATAGAGATAATAATAGAATCTATCTCAGAGGTTATTGTAAGGACTTAATGAGTTAATATATGTAAAATGCTATTAAAAACCTTAAAGTCTGGTGAAAATGCTGTTATCATTATTATTGTTGTTATTATCATGTAATTAGAATGTAATAACCTTAAAGGGACCTTATTCCCTCATGAGGAATATTATAGTTTGTACCAAGTCGGAACTTTCTCTCTCTCTCTCTCTCTCTCTCTCTCTCTCTCTCTCCTTCCTTCCCTCTTCTTCTCCTTCTCTCTCCACCTCTCTGTCTCCCTCTCCCAATATTTTCCTCTCTCCATTCTCCCTCTCCATTTTCCTTCTTCTCCCCTATCTCTCTTCTCTCTACCCCTCATTTTCTAATATTACTCAGAAATGAATCAACAAAGTCATTGAATTGGAAGTCATCCCCAAACTGCAACCCACCTCCTAAAGAATAGAATAAGGACAGACTGAAGCTAGACTGTATGACTGTGGCTTTAAATTGTTTACTCAATACAGTTTCTAGACTTGTGAGTCTTGTAGAAACTATTGTAGATAGTAGCTATATCTATACATGTCACCTGGTCTGGTAATTGTCAGAATCAACTATCCTTGTTCTCTCTTTCTTCCTTCTTCCCTATACAGTGGTTGCCATTCACTGTTATGGTAGCT
This sequence comes from Sarcophilus harrisii, assembly GCF_902635505.1. Lineage (NCBI taxonomy): Eukaryota > Metazoa > Chordata > Mammalia > Dasyuromorphia > Dasyuridae > Sarcophilus > Sarcophilus harrisii. Next base: position 503,121,591 of record NC_045427.1, on the reverse strand, counting down.
TCAAGATACAAAGAAGGCAGGAGGAAGTGTCTGAATTTACTTTTCTTTAAAGTAATAAAGCAAAAAAACTTTGTGTTCTTTCTTTACAATGAAATGTAGATTCCCCATTAAAAGGCAGATGCTTCATTTCAAAAGGTTAAATAGAATGCTACTTAAAAATAAATCCAGCTGGTTAAATTTAGGACATTAAAAAAAAGTCCAATTCAAGAACATTCTCTGGCTTTGAGCCCATAGCATTTTCATTTGTTTGTGAATTGAGTAATTTTTATTCCCTTTAAGGTCTGGCCCTTTAAGGTCCCTTTAAGGTCAGTATTTTGTTCTGAGATGAGCAAACAAGTGTTGAATAGCTATGGGCCTTGGAAATATAGCCTCCTTGCATCTGTCTGTCACTCATTCCTCTTTTTAAGTGGTGGGTGGAAAAATCCCTCTGTCATTTGCTAAAATATTTTTTCTTCTACCACAGCTCCTAAATTTCTAACCTTTCTTCCTTCAATATCCATTGCTACAAAATCAAAGTCATTGTTATGATCTGTTTCCTTTCACCTTTAAGACTGAAGAAGCTGTAGCCTTCCCCTGAATACTTGTTGTTAAGTCATTTTTCAGTTGTGTCCTACTTTTTGTGACCTGATTTTGGAGTTTTCTTAGCAAAGATACTGGAATGGTTTGCCATTTTCTTCTCCAGTTCATTTTACAGATGAGGAAACTGAGACAAGCAGGGTGAAGTGACTTGACCAGGGTCACACATCCAGTACATGTCTGAAGCCAGATTTGAACTCAGAAAGAGCCCCTACTTCCTGAATAATCATTTCCTTAATGATTAATATTTGAGTCAGGAGCAGCTTAGTTGGGCAGTGAATAGAGTGCAGGTGCTGAAGTCAGGAAAATTAATCTTCCCATTCAAACTTACTAGCTGCATGACCCTGGACAAATCACTTAACTCTGCTTCAATATCCTCATCTATTAAATGAGCTGGAGAGGGAAAAGACAAACCATTCTAGTATCTTTACCAAGAAAACCCCAAATGGGATCATGAAGAGTCAGACATGATTTAAAAACCACCAAACAACAACAATGAAGGTAAAATTCAAATACTAGTGATTTTTGTTGTCACTATGGATGAAGCTTTGCAATTTTGTAAGTAGACAGAGCTGAACTTGAGACAGCAAATGATGGAGTTAAGAGAAAGGGATTCTAGGTTCAGGTCTTCTACCTGATGACTTTGTATCTGTCGGGGAAATGCTAAGTCTTCCTGAAACTCAATCTATTTGCTTGTGAAATAGGAGTAGTGGTTCACTATGATGTGATCACCAATTGATGGCAGACATCAAAAGTTGGGGTTCAGTCATGTGAAGAATTAACAATGGTTATTCTCTTTTGGCAAAAGGTAGATTTAAGGGAATAAGCTACAGCCAAAATGAAGGGATACAATAGACACTAGGAGTGGTGTATATGGAACAGAGTGGGAGGACATATGAAAGACAAGTTTCTCACAGTGGAATTCACAATTACCTAGTAGAAAGGGAGCATCCCATGAAGCCAAAGGCCATGCCTTTGACTTGCAGGTTAAATCCTGAAAGGGACTTAACACACTTATAAGAGTTAGTTAGCTGTAAGGAAGAGAAATGGGATTGGGAAACATTGGGGAGATACCACATGGCATAGGAAAAGGGAGAAGGGAAAGATATCACAAGGTATCATGGTGGGCTGACCCAAAGGAAAGTAACAGCAAAACCATGGGCTATACATTGTTTTATAGAGAAAATTTAGCCTCAGGGTCTTGACATAATTTGGATTTCTGACTGGATTATCTTCAGAGGATGGAACCAAGGAACTAAACTGATTTCCATTATCAGAACCTTTTCCTGTTTAACTAAAGAGATTAATTTTTCTCAATTCCTCTGCTAATTACACCTAACATTGAAGACTTCATCAACTAGACAATATGACTTGATTTCCTGGCTCTGGTTTTAAGGTGTCTTAAAAACATCTCTTTGTTACTTCCTGATTTGTTGTTCTTAAGCTTTTAAAAAGCTTTCTCAGGGAGGCTTATATATTTCACAGTTATACTAAGTTCCATTTTGAAGGGACCTGGGAGGACAGGGGACTGTGCCTACAATACTGAAATTCAAGCCTCCCTCAGAACTATTATATTGGTTAAAATATAATAGAGCTAACCTTCTTTTGATGAGATAATAATATATCTTTAACATCATTATTCCTCTAGTGATGCTAGGTGGAAATATGAGTCATGGAAACCTATTAATCTGCAAAGAATTAAAATTGCATGTTATTAAAAATGGTCATGAAGAGGTTAATAGTGGATTTAAATAATCTGTAGCATATCACCAACTATGATTTCAGCATATAGCAAATTGTATAAAGCATATCAATCAAGGAAATGTATGATTGGAAAAGAATCTTGTAATTGTTTTGTAATAGGCATATGGCCAAAATGCTACCGTGGCATTCATGGAGTGTTAAAAGTTCTGGAGGGAGGATTTTACTGAGATATTAAAATGATAGAGTTGGTACTGAAAGAAATGTTGGGAGTTGTCTGGTCCAGGGGGGTCAAACTAAAAAAACCAAAAAAGCCAATCTGACAGGTGTATAGTGGTACATCAGAGTTGTCTTAATTTGCATTTCTCTGATCAATAATGATTTAGAGCACCTTCTATTTGAATTTGAACTCATGAACATGAGTCTTCCTGATTCCAAATTCCATCCACTATACCATTCTTGGATTACTTGCCTTCTAGGGGAAGAGGTATGGAGAAGGGAGGGGAAATTTGGAACACAAGGTTTTGGAAGGGTCAATGTTGAAAAATTATCCATGCATATGTTTTGAAAATAAAAAGCTTTAATTAAAAAAAGAAATAAATGCAACATAAATAATGTTAATTTGTGATTTTCTAAGTCAATATTCAGGGACATGTTGGTGGCATAGTGGATAGAGCTTGGAATCAGGAAGACTCATATTTGATCAGTTTATTGCTTTTCTTCTAATCTTGTCTACATTGGTTTTGCTTATAGAAAACTTTTATATTTTAGCTTAATATAATCAAAGTTATCTATTTTGTTTTCAATAATGTAATCCAGTTCTTCTTTGACCACAAATTCCTTCCTTCTCCACAGATCTGAGAACTATCCCTTGTTCTTCTAATTTGCTTATATCACTCTTTATGTCTAAATCATGAACCCATTTCGATCTCATATTGGTATAGAGTGTGATTCAATGCCTAGTTTCTGCCATACTAATTTCCACTTTTCCAAATAGTTTTTGTCAAATAATGAGTTCTTATCTCCAAAACTGGCGTCTTTGGGTTTGTCAAACACTAGATTACTATAGTCATTGACTATTTTGTCTGTGAACCTGACCTATCTCACTAATTGACTACTCTTATTTCTTAGCAAGTACCAAATGGTTCTGATGACTGCTGCTTTATAATATAATTTTAGGTCTGATATAGCTGGTCACCTTAATTTGTATTTTAAAAATTATTCTCTTAAAATTCTCACCCTTTTATTCTTCCAGATTAACTTTGTTATTATTTTTTTAGATCTATAAAATAATTTCTTGAGAGTTTGATTGGTATGGCACTGAATAAATACATTAATTTAGGTAGCATTGTCATTTTCATTATATTCACTCAGCCTACCCATGAGCACTTGATATTTTTCTAATTGCTTAAATCTGACTTTATTGGTATGGAAAGCATTTTGTAATTGTGCTCATATAGTTCCTGACTTTGCCTTGGCAGGTAGACTCCTAAATATTTTATGTTATCTTCAGTTATTTTTATGGGATTTCTCTTTGTATCTCTTGCTACTAGACTTTCTTGGTAATATATAAAAATGCTGATGATGTTGTATTAATTTCCTAAATATGTTTTGATCTTGTTATAGTCCCATCAGAGAGTATTTTGGACAGTGAATTTGACATTTCTGATCTATTCCATTACTTTTGAATTCTGAGTTTCAGTTTCCTCATCTATAAAATAAGAATGACAATAGTCCAGGCAAAGGGTGATTGATGATCTAAATCTTTAAATGATCTACTGTGATGCAGTTTTTAAGAAAAGGGAAAGCACTAGATTTAGAGTCAAGGACCTTAGATTGGGATTCCAGTTCTGCCACTTGATATAATATTAATTTGTAATTTTCTAAGGACTATGTACTATTCTATGTAGAATTCTATGTAGAAATAGGTATTCAAAAAGAGAGCACTTCCACCCCTCTAGTCAGAAGGGACATGAAACTGAGGGAGGTAGTGTCAATTAAGGGTTCAGTTAGCAACATAGTGATAAAATTAGATGGGTTAAGTTTAACCTGGAGGTGCATCTTATTCCCTGGAGTTGAAATCAGGCAGAGCAGCTGAAGGATGTCCAGTAATGTCTCCCCTCTACTCTATCTACTCCATTCAGTCACTGAATGCCTTATCACTCCCTTGCTCAAAAAATTTCAATGCCTCTCTGCTGTTTTCAGAATAAAATACAAATCTCTCTTCTTAGCATTTAAAGCTCTTCAGAGTCTGTATTCTTGCATGCTTATTTGGCTTGTATTCTTACATGCACCCTATGTTCTTTCACTGTTCCCCAAACACAGTATTTATCACCAACACTTCTTAGAATCCCTGATTTCCTTCAAGATTCAATTCATATAGTACTTTCTATGGGAAACTTATTCTGATCTTCCTAATTGTTAGTGCTCCCTCCTCAAAGAATGGGTTATACACTCACAGAGGTACCTATTACATTCTTCCAGTAGAACATAAAATTCTGCAGTAACTTCAGGGTGGTAACTTTTTTTTTTTTTTTTTGAGAAGTGGGTTTCTTTGTCTTTATATCATCAATGCTTGGAACATAGTAGCTTTTTATTGAATGCTTGTTGTATTGGATTCAGAGACTGTATTCAGTCTGATTTTCATAACAGCAAAGATTTTTAAGAATTTTCCCTAGCAAACTTCTGTGGTCATCTGCTTTTCCATCACAATTAGAAACATGATTTGGGTTCAGCAATTTCCTAAAGTGCTTCATGTATCTATACTCATTTAAAATGTAATTGGATTGTTTGGTTTCTTTTTTTGGCAATGTGAATTGGTGATTATGGGATAGCAACTCTCCTTCATATTTACAATTAAAAATTGGCTGCTATTATTTCAACCCTGTCCTTAGTTTTTTCTATGCAGTGGCTCTAGCCATGAATTTGACTTTCACTTCTGATATGAATGCTGTTTTCAGAGGGTGAACTATAGAGTGTAGAGCTGGAAAGATCATATGACTTTGTTTCATAAAGTCAGTCACAAAATTAGAGATATAAATCACTTAAAGATCATTTAGTCCTATCAATACTTGAAATATGAGTCACATACTCAGTACAGTATCATCATCAGATTATCAACTACTCTCTTTTTGAATACCTATTTCTCTTGGAGGAGAAGTCACTTCCTCACCAATCATGAAGGCAATCCATTCCTTTTTTTCTGACAGTTTTAAACTATTAGAAGTTTAGAGGATTCTGACTTTATAGCTAGAAGATGTCTCACAGACTTATCTAGTACAACCTCTCCCATTTTTAAGAAGAGGAAACTGAGATCCAGGGGGATTAAGTGATTATTATGTAAAATGTAAGTATCAGGAGAATTTGAACCCAGGTTCTCTGATTCCCACCTAAATCTCACTAAAGAAACCCTTCCTGTTAACTATAAGAGAATAAGCATCTTGCTTTTGCATAAAATACGCAGAATCTACAATTTGCTGCAGTACTTTTTAAAGGGACTGAGAGGATATGACATATTTGCCCCAATAAATTGTAAACTCTTTGAGAACAGGAACTGTTTATTTTTTTCTTTGTCTACCAAGTACCTAGCACAGCTCCTAGAATATAATAGGCACTTAAATGATTATTGATTATTTGATTGCTCTTGAGATTTGGCTAGGAATGATAGGATATTTGTCTCTGTATTAAAATCAAAGCTTGAATATCTACTATCAAAGATTCTGTTTCTTTATTTTAATCATTAACAAAATTTTATGTAGATTAGTCTTCTCTTGAAAGCTATGAAGTGATAGTTTTCCATCTGTTGGAAGCTGCTTCCACCAGATACCAGGAGTACATCAAAACTGTGACTTAAAGTTCAGCATGGGATTTTTAAGAGATGCTGAATAAACATTCAGCTAAAAACATCCAGATCGCCTGTGGTGAGGTGGGGGTGGAGGAAAAGGGACAGAGGGAAAGAGATGAAGATTGGAAAGAAGAATAGAACATCTATTTTTTTCCTGTATCTTCTCTTTTTCAACAATATTGAATGTAAAAAAGCAAGAAAGATAGAGACAAACACACAGAGGAGAAAGAAAGAAAGTAAGAAAGAAAAAGAGAAAGAAAGAAAGAAAGAAAGAGAGAAAGAGAGAAAGAAAAAAGAAAGAAAGAGAAAGAAAGAAAGAGAGAAAGAAAGAAAGAAAGAAAGAAAGAAAGAAAGAAAGAAAGAAAGAAAGAAAGAAAGGAAGGAAAGAAGGAAGGGAGGAAGGGAGGAAGGGAGGAAGGGAGAAAGGGAGGGAGGAAGGGAGGAAGGGAGGAAGAAAGGAAGAAAGGAAGGAAGGAAGGAAGGAAGAAAGGAAGGAAGGAAGAAAGCAAGCAAGAAAGAAACGAAACAAATCTGGGAAGATGGTGGGAGGGGTCAGAAAATTCCAAATTCTCCAGCTTTCCCCCACAAACAAGACAAAATAGTGCCTCAGAGCAAATGTTGAGCAAAACAAAACTTAGAGTAGAATAGTGGTCCTCCTGGGACAATTGGAGACTATCTGAAGAAAAATCTCAAGACAGAGGTTTGGCCCACGTGAAGTGTAAACAACTCCAGGCTAGTTCCACTGAAACAGCAACCAGTGAGCCCAGGAGTTAGCCGGGTTTGGAGGTAGCTCCAGCCCCAGGCCCAGGCCCAGTCCCAGGAATTTTCACCTCTTAGGAAGTTTGGGGAAGATGGGAGAGAAGGTCTGAGCAGGGAAGATTGAAGAAACTTCTGCTGATAAGAAAAGCCAGGCATAGATGTGCTGTTGAGAAATGCTTCCGGACAAGTAGAAAACAGCACAAAGTGGAGCAAGTGCTGCTAGCTTTGGGCACTATTATAGTAGGGCAGAGTTCTTAGTTTTGGTTCCAGGCCAGAGAGGAGAACTGAAGGAAAACTTGAGGCCAAAGGCCCCAATCCCCACATCCCAGGACTAGAGGGTATTACAATAATAAACTCCTTTTAAAAAAATAAGCAGGAAAAAGAAAGAACTCAACAATAGAAAGTTACTATGACAATAGACAAGACTAGGGTTCATCTTCAGAGGATATTGAAATTTTTAAAAAAAGCCTCCCTTACCTGAAAGAGTAAATGTCAAATGGTCACTTGCCAAAAAGAAGTCACAGAAGAACTTTAAAAATCAAATGAGAGAAGCAGCTAGGTGGCATAGTGTATGGAGCACCAGCCTTGAAGTCAGAAGGACCCGAGTTCAAATTTGACCTCAGACACTTAACTCTTCCTAGCTGTGTGACCCTGGGCAAGTCACTTGACCCAACTGTCTCAGTCAAAAAAAAAAATCAAGTGAGAGAGATTGGGGGAGGACAATCTAAGAAAAACAAAAGTTATGAAAAAAAAGTCAACCAGTTGGAGAAAGAGATCCAGAATCTTAAGGAAGAAAATGGTTCCTTGAAAATCAGATTGGGCAAGGAAAAATCAGTGAAGTTATAACACACACAGAAATAATACAATATAAAGAATTTAAAAATGGAAGAAGAAATATCTCATAAGAAAAACAACTGAACTCACTATTTGACAAAAATTGTTGGAAAATTGGAAAATAATATGTCAGAAAACTCAGCATAGACCTACATCTCATACTCCACACCAAAATAAGGTCAAAACTGGTACATTATTTAGGCATAAAGGATAATACCATAAACAAATTAGAAGAACAAGGGATAATTTACCTATCAGATCTTTGGAGAAGGGAGGACTTTATGATCAAAGAAGAATTAGAGAACATTATAAAAGGCAAAATGGACAACTTTGATTACATTAGATTAAAAAGTTTTTGCACAAATAAGACCAACAGAAACAAGATTAAAGGGAAAGTGCAAAGCTGGGAAAAAATCTTTACAGCTAGTGTTTCTGATAAAGGTCTCATTTCTAAAATATATTAGGAACTGTGTCAAATTTATAAGACTACAAGTCATTCCCCAATTGATAAGTGGTCAAAGGATATGAACAGACAATTTTCAGATGATGAAATTAAAGCCATCTATAGTTATATGAAAAATGCTCTAAATCACTATTGATTGCAGAAATGCAAATTAAGATACCACCTCATACCCCTCATTTTGGCTAAGATGACAAAAAAAGATAATGATAGGTGTTAGAGGAGCTGTTGGAAAACTGGAACACTAATGCATTGTTGGTGGAGTTGTGAAATGATCCAATCGTTCTGGAAAGCAATCTGAAACTATGCCCAAAGGGCTATCAAACTGTACATACCCTTTGATCCAACAGTGCCTTTACTAGGTTTGTATCCCAAGGAAATCATAAAGGAAGGGAAAGGACCCATATGTGCAAAAATGTTTGTAGCAGCTCTTTTCTGTGGTAGCAAAGAATTGAAAAATGAGTAGATGTCCATCAATTGGGGAATGGGTGAATAAGTTGTGTTATATGAAGGTAATGGAATGTTATTGTTCTATAGAAAAGGAGTGAACAAGCTGATTTTAGAAAGGCTGGAAAGATTTACATGAACTGATGTTGAGTGAAACAAAGAGAATCAGGAATACACTGTACAGTATAACACAAGAATGTGCAATGATCAATTATGAAATAGTTGATTCTTCTTAGTAGTTCAGTGATTCAAAGCAATCCCATCAATGCCATCTGCATTGAAAAAAAGAACTAAGGAAACTGAATATAAATCTATAACAAATCTATGTTGATTTCTTCTTTCTTTTTTTTTTTTTGTCTCCCCTATGGTTTTTCCTTTTTGTTATGGTTTTTCTATCCCAACATGACTCATAAAGCAATGTGTGTTAAAATGAACAAATAAACAAACAAATACACAAAAAGAAAAACAACTGATCAGGAGAACAAAAAAAAAAAAAGAGAAAACATAAGAACAATTGAACCTGAAAGTTATGATAAAAAGAGGATCTTTATACAATAACACAGGAAATAATTAAAGAAAATTATCCTGAAATATTAGCACAAGGGGGGAAGTAGGGATAGAAAAAAATCCATTGATTGCCACCTGAAAGAGATCCTATGAGGAAAATCATAGCCAATTTTCCTAGAGGGATATCATAGCCAAATTTCCAAACCCACAGCACAAGGAGAAAATATTACAAGCACAAGAAAAAAATCATTCCCATATGGCAGAGCCACAATTAGAATCACACAAAATCTACCAGTGGCCATACTAAAAGACCACAGGTCTTGGGACACTACATATTGAAGAGCAAAAGAATGGGGTTTGTGACCCCGTTCAGATGAAAATATCATACCTGGCAAAGTTAAGCATAATCCTGAATGGATATGGAAATGGATGTTGCCAGACTTTCAGGATTTTGTTGCAAAAAGATACAAACTGAATAGAAATTTTTACATTCAAGAACAAAGAGAAACATAAAGTAAACATCAAAGATTAATTACAAAGGACTTAATAAGAAAATGTTTACTATTTTAAAGTGGAAATGTAAACTGTATGTCTAAGACTGTCATTAGTAATTGGGTAATTCAAAAGAAAGATTAGGTTAGAGTTGAATATGATGTGATTCTAGAAAAAGAAAACCATGAAGGAAAAGGTTAAGAGTAATTAACTTAACATAAATGAGGTACAAGAGGAAGAACTGATATTGAGGAATTAGATGGGGGAAGAAGGTAGTTCTGGAAAACTTCTCAGTGGAATGCACATAAACATAACTAAAGATCAGGAGTATAAATTATTAGATAAAATAAGCAAGAGTAGTAATCATGATCACAGACAAAGTTAAAGCTAAAATAGATTTAATCAAAAAAATAAAAATTGGGAAACTATACTATATATCAACACTATTAATATTATTTTAGACTTTAAAATAACTAGACAGAATAAGGTTGGAATATTGCTATGATACAGGAAATGACAAATTGGTATAGTTAAAAATAATATAAGGAATTGAACTTAGAAAGGACGATATCCATCTTCAGAGAAACAGAGGACAAATAAGCATGCTATGGTCTTATATAGATGTATATGAATTTATGTTATATATGCATATACAATAGTTATCTATGTGTATGTATGTATATATAAATATATCAATACTTAATTGTACCCTTGGAGTGGCAAGGAAGGGAGAAAAAAAGAATAAAGTAAAAAATGAATAATAGAAAATTAAAAAAAACCCTACAAGGAAACAAAAAGGTGGATAGCTCTGAACACAAGGTGTAGTATTTATTATATATGCTTTCTTGAAATTTGTTGTTTTATTTTTTGAATTCTCTCATGGATCTGCTGTGCATATAGAAATTTTTTTCTTCTTTTTTCTTTTGTATTTGTCTTAAATAAATAAAGAAAAGAAACAAAGGGAAAAGAAAAAGAAAGGAAGGAGAGAGAAAGAGAGAAAGGGGACAGGGTAGTAAGGCTGCACAAGTTAGTGGCAAGAACACTGACATGGGAATCAAAGCGTGTGCATTCTAATGCTTAATAGATGGGAGACTGCTTAAGCTGTTCAAACTCCTTGAACAAGGCAATTATATGGTGGAGTGGACACTGTAGTCAGGAAGACTTGAATTCAGATCTAACTTAGATATTAGCTAGATAACCCTTGGCAAGTCACTTAAACTCAGTTTACCTCAGTCTCTTCAGTTGTGAAGATCAAATATGATATTTGTAAAAAGTGCTTAACACAATAGTACACAATGGATACTATATGAATGCTTCTTCTCTTTCTCTGTCTTCTCTATAAAATGAAAGATGTGAAATGAGGAGGTTGAACTAGTTGACTGAGGTCTCCAAGGACTAGGGTCTCTGGTGTGAGGACTTAATGATCTGTTTCAGGGTTAATTATCCACCTTTGATGTCCACCTGTCATTCTACTCTCCTCTGTGGCTCCAGGAAGCTATACAGCATATGCAGTGACCACAGCCCACCTTGGCAGATGTGCTGTACCAGATTGAGGGTAAGTGACAGACTTCAAACTCATGATGAGTTAGGAGAATTCTCCAAATGGGTATAGATTTTCCCCACCAGACTGGGCGGAAAAAAAACAATGCACTCCAACAGCTATGAAGGAGATGGAAGCAGGCTCTGTGGAATGCTTAGAATTTGGTCAGTCATCAGAGACACCGCGGTCATTCATTGAATCCCAAGACATGACCAATTGCCTTGCCACTGGACTTTGATGACTCTGGAAAAAAGAATGCCTGTGCAATTCTGCCTCATTTATATGCAATTCATTTGCAAGTTAAGACATCACCCCATGAAGTCATTGGTCCTCTTCAAAAATGAGTGACAAAAAAACATGTGACATGCTGGGAAGACATTCCCTGCCCCAAAGTATTTTATCCATAGAGTTGCAGTCATTTGGGTTATTTAGTCTTAAAATATTACTTCTTTGATGTTTATTTAATTTCTCACTAGCTATTAGAACTGTACCAAAAATGAATTCATCATCTCTTTTCTAAGTTAGAACTGGAAACAGCTCGGTTTTAGGGAGAATGTTGCATATGGGTATATACATATATACACATATAAATTACATGTACACACATAAACATAGATTTATATCTATATTGTATGCAGATGTATACATATATGTGTGTACACAGAAGATTATAGGTCTGGGGGAGTATGAAGACAGTCAGCTTGAGGAGAATTAAAAAACAAAGTGAGAACTCTGACTCACCATGAAACCTACATACATATATACACAAATATATGTATATATGATATGCTTTTAAGTTTAATCTACATTATTTACATTTTATCTATCATTTTCTTAAGTCTAGACGTTCAAAAACAATAAGTCAAGCCCTGATTTGTAGTGCTTGTCTATTTTCCAATTTATAAAGTGAAAATGCTTACACTAAAAATTTAACAGTAGTAGGCTCTTGAGGTGATTGGAGTTGGCTGCAGCATATCCATATATCTAGAACCTGTTGTGTTTAGGCAGGTGGTTAGATTTAATAGTAAAGTCTTGGTCTAAACCTAATTCCTTCCAAACCACTTTCTAATTTTCCCAATAGTTTTCATCAAATAGTATATTTTTATTCTGGTAGCTGGAGTCTTGTTTTACTAAACACTAAGCTAAATTCATTTGCATTATGCCTAATTTTGTAATCCAGGAGCCAGTTTTAAGTGAGGGGGAATAATTAGAATTTCAGGAAACCACATTTTTGGAGCCCCTTTTAAATGATGATTTAGGAACAGATGTTCCTGAAGGCTGGCAAATGTCCCCTTCCAGGCTCATGCTCCTCAAAGATTCATTCATTTAACCCTGAGTTGATGGTCTTCAAAATCACACGCACTCACAGAATCCCAGAAAACTCTTAACAAAGGAAAACCATTACTTCCAAGCAGATTCTAACAAATTTCCTTTGAAAAACTCTCTATTCTCTAAATGTCAAAGCTGTTTCTTTCCTTGAAATACATTAAGATATAAAAGAGAGAGGCATTTACATAAAGTGGCCATCTATTAATTTTTCTTTGTGCTTTCAATTTAAGTAAAGGTGCCCCACAGTTGAGTAGAAAAAAATTATCCACTTGCTATTCTGATCATCCATTTAAGTGGGAGACTGTAGAAGAACATAATAACACCTCACACAAAGTAACTCTGAGGAGGTCAGGACACCAGAGTAAAGCATTTTCCCCAAGCCCCTTTGACAGAGGGAAAATGGGTTCATAGGTTAGAAATTCAACTTTCTGAGCTGTCGGCTGAGAGTCTAAGAAATATTACATTTCACTCATGAATCTGGGTTCCACTTTCACTTACCATAGCCATAGTAGCTCTTCCTGCTAACTTTTGCCTTCTTTTGCTCCCTTTAGGGAGCTAAGGGACTCCTTAAGTCCTATCATTTTTCACCAACCTGCACTCTGAACAGGTCTATCTTGCTTCAAAAACATTTTTATTTTGGAAAACCCATTCGGTCTTAGAATTCACACACCAGAAGTACTCTCCATACCTCTCTCATTGATTAGACAGATTCCTCCCTATACCTTCATTTAAAAAAAGGTATCCAGTGATCAATTGTGATGGACATTGAAGTGAAGCGATTCAAGGCAATTCCAATAGACGTGGGAAGAAAAGCAGCACCTGCATTTAGAGAGAGAACTAAGGAGACTGAGTGTGCATTAAAGCATAGTGTTTTCAACTTTTTGGTTGTTGTTGTTTGTTTGATTGTTTTTTCCCCCTTTCTTTGCAGTTTTCCCCTTTTGATCTGAATTTTCTTGCTTAGCATGACAAATATGGAAATATATTTAGAAGTTGTTTGCTGTCTTGAGGAAGGAAGGAGAAAAATTTGGAGCGCAAGGTTTTGCAGAGGTGAACTTTGAAAATCATCTTTGCTTTTATTTGGAAAAATAAAATACTATTTTAAAAAAAGGAAGAAAGAAAGAAAGGTATTTAAGCCCACCATTTCTTTATTTTTCATTCTGAACTGCTGTCTGGACTTCTCCATCATGCCTGTGCTGGGTATAAAAAAGGCATTTTCCTTGTTTCCCTTTTTAGCTTCTTTTTATGTGTTATATTTCCCCATTAGAATTTAAGCTCCTTGAGGTCAGAGATTGTCTTTTTGCTTGTATTTTTATTCCTAGTGCTTTGCACAGTGCAGGGCACAAAGTGAACACTTAATAAAAGCTTATTAACTGCTCTCGACTATGGAGCTTTCCACAAAGCTGTGATTAAGTCAATCTTCCTCTGAGTTCTCTTCTTAGGCCTTTGGATGTACACTCTCTCCCTTGCTCCTTTATTCCTCTCTCTGATTTTTAAATTATCAAACATTTTCTCCTCTAATCTTTCCCTTAAAAAAAAAGAAAGCCTTCCTAACAAATCTGCATAGTCAAGTAAAACAAATTCTCACAATTATCACATTCAAAAATATATTTTCCTTTCTTCATCTTGGGTCTATAGCCTTTTTTCTCAGTAGGTGAGTAAGTAGCATGCTTCATTATCATTCTTCTGTGATCATACTTGATCATGGCATTGATCAGAGTGTTTTAAAGTTGTCTTTACACTGTTACTGCTACTGTATGAATTGTTTTCCTGTTTCTGCTCGCTTTATTCTGTATTAGTTCATATGAGTCTTACCAGCTTTCTCCAAAACTATTGCTTTCATTTTTTGAATGGCAATATTGTATTCTATTTCAATCATGTGCCATAATTTGTTCAACCATTTCCCAATTGATGAACATCTCCTCCCCCTTTTTTATCAAGTTCTTTTCCACTTCAAAAAAAATTCCTATAAATATTTTGTAACAATATGCCTTTCCTCTTTCTTTTATCTCTTGATCTTTACTAGGTACAAAGTGAGTAGTAGTATTGCTGGCTCAAAGGGTAATGAGTTTTGAAGCAGAGTTCCAAACTTTCCAGAATGACTGGATCAATTCAAAGTTCTACCAACAGTTGATCAATGTGCCTTTTCTCCACAACCTCTCCAATATTTATCATTTCTCTTTTTTGTTTTCTTTACCAATTTTTATGAGAATGATTTTGTAATCCTAAAGCTGCTTTAATTTGCGTTTCTCTATTAATTATTTGGAGCACTTTTTTGTATAGTTGTTGATTGGATTTCTTCCTTTGAAAATTGCATGTTCAAATTCTTTAACCATTTATCAATTGAGAAATAGCTATCACTTTTATAAATTTGAGTAAATTCCTTCTGCTTGTGAGAAATTAAACTTTTATCACAGAAATTTGATACAAAGAATTTTTTCTCTAACAAATAAATTTTTTTAAAAATCTATTTCCCCTTATAATTTTAATGAGGTTCATTGTATTTATACAAAAAAACCTTTTAATTTTATATAGCAAAAATTGTCCATTTTGTTTACTATGAGCCTCTCTATTCCTTGTTTGGTCATGGATTCTTCCTCTATTTATAGATATGAAAGGAAATCTCTTTCTAGTTGTACCAATTTTTAAAATGATTTAACCTTTTATATCCATGTAATTTATCCTTTTGGAACTTTTCTTGCCAGAACTTCTTTGATGTCAGGGAATGTAATCACAGATTTGTTGTCTTATCAATTGGTTGGCTATTTCTATCTACATGTTCCATCTCCTCTGAGCAAAAAGGGTGTGTTCAAGCTCCCCCTCAGAGATGTAAGAAGTGCAAAACCCTGGACATGTCACAACGGATAATGCTTGATAAATGCTTCTTTTTTTAAAAAAAAGCTTTTTATTTTCAAAATATATGCAAGGATAATTTTTCAACAGTGAACCTTGCATAGCTTTATGTTTCAGATTTTCCCTCTCCTTCCTCCCACCCCCTCCCCTAGATGACAAGAAATCCAATGTGGATTTTCCTTCCCCAAATATTGTGTTTATCTTGTCTTCTCAAATAGATCCTCCTCAAGGCAAGAGACTATCTCATTCTTCTCTGTAAACTCCTGATGAACAAGGATGATTTTGTTAACTGATGAATTGACTTCAGTTAGGCTGACTCAGTCACCTTCTAATCAGTAAAAGCCTCAGTGGTGTTTACCCTCTCTGAGGTGACTCAGTGCAGATTCACAGGAAGGGGGAAATGAATGACCAAGTGGAAGTAAAGGATTAAATTATTTGATGCTATTGAGGTACAAACTACTGTTGTGAGTAAGGGTGGTAGTAGGCTCTGATGTGCTTAAGACAAGTGGGGACAAGCACTTTTTTATTCCTAGTCCAAGAAGATTTAATGTGGGACTTGTGCAGATGGATGACCTCAGGAAGCCACAATGAAATGCTGTAACCCCCTTTCCTCCTGCCTTCTATGCCCAGGGATTATTTGAATGTTAACATGCTCCAGGAATGTGTTCTTTTTTCAATACTGCCAACACATCCTCACCTACACTCCCAACTTTAAGTTCTAAGACTTCCATTGTCAGAGAGAAAAAAACAAGAAAGTCTCTTGCCACCAAAATAGATTAAAGAAGATTCTTTAACTGGGAAGATAAGAAGAACCAGCCTTACCAAATTAGTATCATAGATTTAGAGCTGGAAGACACTTTAGAGGCCTTTGAAGTCTACCCTCTCCTAACTGGAATTCCAGTCTTCTGGAGCCCAAGTCCAGTGGACTCTCTACTACAGCATCCAGCTGCTTCAAAAAGAAATCTAAGAACAGATTGACCCTTTCAGACATCTCCATTTTTCCCTACACCACTCTCAATAGCATTTAAAGATTGTGGCCCCCATAGTAATAATGTTTTAGATGCATGTTTACATATGGGTAAATGTGTGTGTGTGTGTATTTATATGTGTGTGTGTCTGAATATATATAGTTATATATGCATGTTGCTTTATGTGTGTGTACACAGTTTCCTCACCTGTAAAATGAGCTGGAGGAAATGGCAAATCATTGTAGTATTATTGCCAAGAAAACCCTGAGGTCATGAAAAGTCAGACATGACTCAACAACAACAATAAAAAAACTTCCATACCCTCACTTCTTTGAAAATTATTTTTAAAATCTCATTTTTGGACTTTTGCAAAGCATTTCTCCTCTTGGAATCCCTTTCCCAGTATTATAATAAACTTGAAACTAAATTTTGAAAATGGAAGAGTTTGGCCAATGGAGAGGACATCTATCTTTCCAATTGACTTGGGTTCAAAGGCCACTTCTGATATTTCATAGTTGAGTGAACTTAAGCAAATAATAACTTCCATAGGCTTCATTTTGCTTATCTATTAAATGAGAGATTTAGATTAGGTGGCCTTTGAGCTTCGGAAAAACAAACTTTACCAACTAGATGCTATGGTATTCCCTCTCTCTCCCTTCCTTTCTCTTTCTTTCCCCTCTCTTCCTCATCCCCTCTCTCCCTCCTTCTCCCTCTCCCTCTCTCTGTCTCTATGTTTCTGTGTCTCTGTCTCTCTGTCTTTGTCTCTGTCTCTCTCTCTCTTTTTGTCTCTCTCTGTCTCTGTCTCTTTCTCTTTCTCTCTCACTCTCACTCTGTGTCTCTGTCTGTCTGTGTCTCTCTCACACACTTTCTCTCTCTCTCTCTCTCTCTCTCTCTCTCTCTCTCTCTCTCTTTCTCTCTTTCTCTCTCTCCTTCTCTCCCTCTCTGTCTCTGTCTCTGTCTCTCTGTCTCTCTCTCACTTTTTCTCTGTCTGTCTCTGTCTCTCTCTGCCTCTGTGTTTGTCTCTGTTTTTCTCTCTGTCTCTCTTGTCTGTGTCTCTCTTTCTCCCATGAAAATGAGAGAAATGAAATTGTTGTGGGCAATTTAAAGGGATATGGAGTTCTCAGAGAACTCATTACTTTAGTAGAAAAAAGCTTATTTTGGATGAACCACATATTAGAACACTACATTCCTATCATTGGCAACAATAAGGAATTAATTTGTTCAAAGAATGTGCATTAGAGACATAATAAATGCATTCCAACCACTTCAAAAATGGGAAGAAAACAAAGAAAAGAGTGTCCCCAATCCATGAAACTTCTGGAGTCAGTGAACTCTAAATCTAACTTTGGGAACACTAGAAAACTTCAAACCCAATAGGATGCCCCCAAATTACCCAAAGAACATATCCATCAGAATGCTTCAGCTAAAGTAGTCATAGTGACATGTACATGCTAAAAATTGGAATCCATTCCTCTTTGGAAGGCCATTGATTTCATACCATGTGCAGGGGAGTAATGTGTAGCAAATTCTTCAGATAGGAAGCTGCTACCTCAATTGAAATATCAAAGCTTTATTACTTATACCAAATTAATTTATTAATTTAAAATTAATAGATCTATTTTCTTCCTCAATACCTCATGCTATTGGGGGAAGAAGAAAACTGAATATCTCATAGCAAATATGTATAATCAATCAAAACAAATTCATTGACCATGTCCAGAAAAAATATAATATATAAGATATCATAACAAATTATTTGTGTGAACAAATAATATAAAGTATCATAACAAATTATATATGTGTGTATTTATATATACATTATATATGTAAATATGTATATTATATATTATATATGTCTATGTATATCCTTATATATAGCATATGTGTGTATATACATTATATATATAATATACGTATATATATATATATATAAAAGACTGTGTGTGTGTGTGTGTGTGTGTATGTATCATTCTATACCCTGAATTTTTCACCTCTCTGTCAGGAGGTAGACACTATGTTTCATCATTAATCCTCCAGAGTCATAGATAGTTATTTTATTGATGAATTCTTATACTTTCAAAATTGTCTGTACAATGTTATTCCATTAAATTGTGGATAAATTTGGCTACATAAAATGTAAAAGTTTTTGCACACACAAATCCAACAAAGCTAAAATTAAAAGAGAAACGAGTAATGGGGAAAATCTTTATAGTAAGTTTCATCCATAAAGGTCTCATTTCCGAGATAAGTGAGAAATAGATTTAAAGTTCTAAGAATAAGAGCCATTTTCCAATTGCTACATGGTCCAAAAATATTAATAGTAATTTCTCAAGGAGAAAAAGCACAAATTTTCAATAATTATATAAATTACTAATTTAACAGATTACTAATAATTAGAGAATGCAAATTAAATTAATTCTGAGGTTTTACCTCACACCCATAAGAATGGCAAAGATGACTAAAAAAGAAAATGAAAAATGTTGTTTTGGAAAATGGGCCATTGTTGCACAGTTGGTGAAGTTCTGTATGAATACATTCTGGAAAGAAATTCGGAACTGTATATAAAAAAAATTATAAATACTACATGCTCTTTGAGTTAATCATAGCACTGCTAAGCCTTGCCCTAAAAAGATCAAAGAAAGAGGAAAAGATACCATATGTAAATACATACATAAGTACATGAGTATTTATAATTATTTATAAGTTCTTATAGTGAAAAAATACCTGGAAACTAAGGAGATACCCTGATGAACAAATTATGATATGTATTAGAATCATAGATGAAATACTATTGTGATAGAATAATGGAATACAATTGAACAATAAGAAATGAGGAAATAGATGATTTAAAAGACTTGTGGAAAGACATGTATGAACTGATGAAATATGAAGTGTGCAGAACCAGGAGATCAATTTATATTTTAATATCAATATTTATAAGAAAAAAAAACAAACAATTTTGAAGAGTGGTGGAGAATGTAAGCAGAACCTAAATAGATGCTAATGTAAAAGGAAGGAAATCACCAGCACCTATAGTACTTTAAATGAAGTTATGGAGAAGGAGGGTGCTTTATTTTCTAACAGGTTTTGGAGACTTTAGATTGGCTGCTGATATTAGAGGTTTTCTAGGTTTGCATTAAAGGTCTTTAGGCTGCAGATTGTTGTTATGGGTAACCACTCTTGGGATAGAGTGAAGATGTGCAAACCTGGAAGCTTTTGACAACTGCCTCAATATTTTTCTAAGCTACTCAACAGTTCCTATGCCACATCCTGTCAAAGTATTAAATAACCAATCCAACACAACATTCCTTCCTTTTTGGACCCTGGCTAAAATACACACACACACACACACACACACACACACATTTACTCTATGGCATAAGATACAAGCATCCTGATTTTTGGCTTGATGGAGATTTAGCAGTTCAAAAGCAAGATTTTATCATAGAGAAGAATAAACTACAGAATCTCAAAACTAGAGTGTACTTTAGAGCTCATCTAGTTTGAATGTTCTGAACTTTTTATGTGTTAATCTTTTCCTTTGGCAGACGTACAGACCCCTTCTGAGAATAATGTTTATTGCCTAAATTCATAATCAAAAGAAATATTAAATTTCAGTTAAAGATGAGTGAAAATCAAGATTTTTCTTTTAATTCATTCAATTTCAGGGCTGCCCTGAAGTCTAACGAAGGACTAGTGATGTGCTGATACATGTATCCACAACATATCTTTAAGTTTAATCTGCATTATTAACATTTCTCCATTACTTTCTTTTAAACATATTTACTTAAAACTAAATACAAAATAAGAAAAAAACAAAAAGAAAAATAAAGGAAAACAAAACAAAAAAAAATAGAATATTGTTATGTGCCCAGCAGATCATTAGGGTCCATTCAAAATATATAATGATGAATTTCCATTTCAAGAAAGCATATGAAATAATAGAAGACATTATATTCATGACTGTCTATCTTTTCTTTGTTTCCTTGTAGGTTATTCTTTTGTTCTCTGATGTGCACTTTTTACTTTATTCTTTTCCCTCCTACCTCCCCCAAGCAGGTTATATTTAAGCAGGAATGTATTTATACATATACATGCACAAACACATATATTCACTCCTCCACATATATAGACACACATGCATACATCTGCACACATGCATACACATGCATATATATAGGCACATGGCTTTATACACACATAGACATACATCTAAAACAATATTATTATGGTATTATTAATATGGTTGACATATAATATAGATTTCCCTCCTGATTGAATCTGTTAGTTTCTTTGTCTAAGGAGCATTGATTACCACTCCTGCTTTTTCCTCCCTAATAAATTCTATTCCTAATCCTTGTTATTGTGTTTGTGTATATATTTTATTTTCTATCCTAGCTAACTTTTCTACTTTAGTTCTATTTCTTGACTTGTCTTGCTATTATTTAACTTTCCCCCACACCCATGGATCCCTCCCTTATCTTCTCCCCCTACCCTTTCCCCCTCCCTCTTTATCCCATTGCCATCCAATCTATACAGTTTATTCCATTCTGATTAATCTAAACACTCTGTAACCCCCTTATCCTTTGCCACCCATTCCCTCCCTTTTTGTACCTTCCCCATTAATCTATACACTTAATTCCACTATCATAAATCTACATACCCTTCTTTCTATATCCTACCTTATCCTATTCCTTTCCCACTTATTTCTTTATAGATTTTGGAAAGTGTTATACCCTTCATGGTGTGTGTGTGTGTGTGTGTGTGTGTGTGTGTGTCTTGTTCCCTATTTAAGCCAACTCTAATGAAAGTTTTCAGAACTACCAGCCCTCTACTCCCCTTTAATGTCTATGTGATGGTTCTTTTCTCTGCACTTCATTCATGTTGTATAATTACTGTTTTTCCTTTTCCTAGACAGCTTTGCTTTTTAGAGTCAGATCATGCTCAACTCTGTCCCAATCTTTCTTTTGAGTTACCCAATTACTGATGTTAATCTTATTCATATGGCATACATTTCCATGTAAAAAATATAAACAATTTGTCCTTGTTAAAATTAATCTTTGATGTTGGCTCTTATATTTTAAATTTTCTATTGAGTTCAGATTTGGTTGAGACAAAATCTTGAAAATCTGCAAGTTTGTTGACTGAACTTTTTTTTTTCCATTCAATATTATGGTTAGTTTTGCTGGATATGATATTTTTGGCTGCAAGCCTAATTATTTTGATTGGTGATATATAATATTCCAGGACTTGTGGTCTTTTATTTCTAGTTACTGATAAATCCTATACAATTCTAATTGTAGCTCCAGCATATTTAAATGTTTTTGGTATCTTGTAAAACTTTTTCTTTGATCTGAGGATTTAGAAATTTAACAGTAACATTCCTATGTATTCTCCTTGTAGGATCTCTTTGAAGTGGAGATCAATGTTTTTTTTTTTTTTTTTTCTATTTCTACTTTCCTCCTGTACTTTATCACCTCAGGACAATTTTCTTTAATTATTTCTTATAATATTGTGTTAAGATTCTTTTTTTTGGTTACAGTTTTCAGATAGTCTAATTATTATTATTTTTTTCTCTTGATCTGTTTTCCAGAGCTGCAGATTACAGGTTAAGAACCCCTTATCTAGTCTAGCCTTCTAAATTTAAAGATGACAGTAAAATCTTAGAGAAACTTATTTAGATATATGAATTTAATACATTTTATAGATGAAGAAAACAAGACTCAGTAAAGTTAAGTAATTTACCCAACATAGGGCATTGAATCTTGGCCTCTTGTAGTCTAGTACAAGTGTCTTTCCACTATATTGCACTGTTCACATAGAATTTGTGAGCCCATTTCTATCCATTACCAATCTAGTGTTCTTTTAGCTTTGTGATCCTTCCTAGGATCTTTAGCAAATTGTCATATAACTGGTTATTTGGAAGAAATAGGAATCTTCCAAGACAACAAGGCTTCCCATAACTAACTAGTCCCCTTGTAATCTGTGTTATTGCCCTACCTCATTTTAATTAATAGCTACATGACATTCACATGTGAGGGAGGGACCTGGGTCTTCTTATGTTATTAAATCAATGATAAGTCAATACTTGGTCCAGGTCTTATTTATTTGGGTCTCTATGAATATAATTCAAAGAGCAATAAATCCTAAAGCAAAAAATAAAATAAAATCAAAATATTAGAAAATAGTCCCTGCTATGCAAGCAAAGAAAGCAAGACCTGGGTCAAAACCATATAATCAAAATAGTTATCAAACACCTATTGTACAAATGGTCCTCTTTTAGTTTCTTTAGAATAGAGGTTCTTAACCTTTTTTTGTAAGTCTAGGATTCCTTTGGTAGTCTGGTGCGGCTTATTGATCCCTTCTCAGAATAATGTTTTAAAGTGCATAAAATAAAATATATAGGGTTACAAAGAAAACTAATTATATTGAAATATAATTGTTAAAATGATGAAGAAAACAAGTTCACTCACAAAGACCACTATTGTATCATGGTGGTATCCACATGAGTGAGCTTATTTTTGAAGTGTTGTTTTTCTTTAATGGTACCAATTGACCCTTTTATTGTTTTTAATATGATAGACATGTAAATGGTTAAGTGAAACTCATCTACTACCTATTACAGTAATATTAATTTCAATTCCTTAACATGCCATTATTTAAAAGTATAATTTGTTTTAATCTGCCAAGATCTGCTTTTTCATTCTCTCACCCCTAACTTTGCTCTCCCCCTTCTCCACCAATAGCACAAGAAAAATAAAATCCATTACATATATATATAGCTAATCAAAACAGATTTCCACACTGATCATGTCCTAAAAATATTTATCTCCCTTTTCATTCTAAGTCCTAAATCTCTCTCTCAGAAAATGGATATCATACTTCATCATTAATCCTCAGGAATTCTGGCTTCTCATTACACTAATAAGATACACTAATTTGGCACAATATTATATTTATATACTATAACTTGTTCATTGATTCCTCAGTTCATGGGGAATACCTCTGATTCTCATTCTTTGCTGTCTCAAAAAGAGCCATAAATATTTTTGTGCATCCTTAGAATTTATTTTTCTTAGAACTAATACTTTTTTAAACCTTCCTTCTCTCTAATTCTCCCTTCCCTCCTTTTATCCTTCCTATTTCACTATCAAATGAAATGTATTTTTTGTACACAACTGTATGTGTATGTATGTATCCTTCCTTCTTTTGGCCAGTTTAGAGTGACATTTAAGAGTCCGCTATATGTATCTGTTCACTTTTTCTTTCTTTTTTAAATAGATGTCTATTTTGTATCTTCATTATATGAGAAAAATTTTCCCAAGCTTTCTTTTCCTTACATTTCCTAGGGTATTCCTCTCTTTTCGTAATTTTTTCTTAAGATTATCAGTTAACCCAATTAATTCTAGGCTCTGGCATCTAATTGGATGCCTTCTATGAACTCTGATGGTGATAAGGATCAGAAGGGACATTAATATCATGTTCCCATATTGTATGGAAGCAGTTTATCAGTGTTTAGTCTTTATCATTTGTTCATTCATGTTTACCTTTTGATATTTCTCTTCATTCCTGTGTTTCTATTTCAAAGTTTCCTTGTAGTTCTGGTCTTTTTTTTTTTTTTATCAGGAATGTTTGGAAGTCCTCTGTTTCATTAAATGATGCTTCCCCCTGTGCCATTATGCTCTGCTTTGCTGAGTAAGTTACCTCTGGTTACATGCCTCTATCTTCTGCATTCTGGAATGTCATATTATAATTTCTCTTCTCCTTTATAGTGATTGCTATAGTGAGTGCCATTCATGAATGGTCTTGATTGTAGTTCCTCAGTACTTGAATTCTTTACTTCTGGTTACTTGCAGTTCTTTTTCTTTCACCCAGAAGCTCTGAATTTTACTTATGAGGTTCCTGGGAATTTTAATTTGATCTTGCTTCAAGAGGTTAATGGTGGATTACTTCTATTTCTACTTTGTTTTCTGGTTCTAGGAAACCTTTAGCATTGTTTTTTAAGATATCTTAAAAGATGATCCAGGCCCATTTTGTTTATGGCTTTCAGGTAGCCTTAATTTTTCTCTCTTCAATCTGTTTTCTGGGTTAGTTGTTTTTGCTATGAGATACATTAAACTTTCTTCTTTTTTATCTTTTGACTTTTAAAAATCTTTTCTTGACTTATGAACTCATTGGTTTCTATGTGATCCATTCAAATTATCCGTGAGTTTGTTATTTGGGCAAGATCTGTACCTCTTGTGCCAAGTCATTAATTTTCTCTCCAATTCTTTATTCTTTTCATGCCTTTTCTAGTTTTCTTCCTCAAATGGTCTCATTCCATTTATAAAAAAATTTTTGATTGTATTAAAAAACTTTTCCTTCATCTCTTCCAGGAATTTTAGCTGAGTTTGTGCCCAAGCTCTTTTTCTCTGAGGCAATACTTGTAAACATTTTGAAGTCATCCTCTTCTGTATTTGTGTATTGAGCATCCCTGTTACCATAAGAGCTCATTGTGGTGAGGTTCTTTTTTTCTCTTTGCCTATTTTTCCAGCTTATTTCCTGACATCAGACTTCTTGTTAGGGATGAGTTCTGTATTGCTTCTGGAAGGAATGTCTAGACTGGTCCTGTAATTGCTTGCTTGGGGTAATGAGTATTATATTATTTCAAAATCTCAGGGACAGGCTGGGGATCAGCCTGTCTGATCCAGGACAAAGTCTAATTTTTGCACCCTGGCCTGAGTTCCACATTTTCTTGATCTGGGTTTGTGTCTGAGTAAGAGTAGACTCCTGGCCTGGTATTTCTTCTGCAGCCTGGGCTAGATATTGACAGTGAGGACTTGCTTTGGGCCCAAGGCTTCTTTCTTTATCACCACCCAGGGCCTTCCAATTAGGGAACACCATTCCCACATACGTCCCCTTCTCACTCAACCCTGGATCTACAACCCAGAACTATGTTCTGGGACATAAACTGCCAGTGGACACCTGTTATCCATAGTAGTTCCTAGCATGGGTCTGAGATGTTCTGGTGTCTTCCCTAGATGCGATTATATGCCAAAGGAGTGGTATAGGTAGTCAATTTGATACAATGGAAAGATCACTCATTCAATCAGAAATCAGAGGACCTGAGTTCAAATCCTGAATTTGATGTTTATTCCTTGGGTACTTATGAACAAGTCCTCAATCTTAGGTTTCTCATCTTTTTTTTTTAAACAAATGGGGTTAAATGACTTGCCCAGGGTCACATAACTAGTAAGTGTCTGAGGTTGGATTTGAACTCAGGCCCTCCAGACTCCAGGGCCAGTGCTCTATCCTGCACCACCTAGATGCTCCTTCTCATCTTTAAAATGATGGAGTTGGGACATATTAAGCAGTTAGCCCCTGACATCCTTTCTCTGCCTGTGATCTTTTGATTCTCTGACTTCCAGGTCATTTTTTCTACTGGACTAGCAGTTGAAAACAAGACATTTTAAGGAACAATAGTCCCTCTCTATAAAGACAAATGGGCAAGAAAGAACAAAGGCTGCTCAGGAACCAGTTAGTTTATTTTGTTTTATTTTTATAACTTTTTATTTACAAGATATATGCATGGGTAATTTTTCAGCATTGATAATTGCAAAACCTTTTGTTCCAACTTTTCCCCTCCTTCCCCTAACCCCTTCCCCAAGATGGCAGGTTGATCAATACATGTTAAATATGTTAAACTATAAGTTAAATATAATATATGTATACATGTCCATACAGTTATTTTGCTGTACAAAAAGAATTGGATTTTGAAATAGTGTACAATTAGCCTGTGAAGGAAATCAAAAAAGTGCAGGTGGACAAAAATAGAGGGATTGGGAATTCTATGTAGTGGGGAACCAGTTAGTTTAGCCTTGATTCTACTGAAGACCCTGATGAGGGAACAGAAAAGTTTCAACATCGGGGTGACTTAGCCTCATCAGCCATTTCCAAGTATTCCCTGCTTGAGGGCAATTTCCAAGCTTCCTAGGGAAGAGCTTGATGATTTGGAAACTGTTGGAAATTGCTGATGTAGTTATGGACCCTCTTTTCTCTATTTTTTCTCTTTAATCTCTCAAGTTCATGGCTTCACACCTGTCCCTGAGACCTGTTGCCTATGTGAAAGTGGCTGCCCTACCCAGATGCCAACAAAAAACTGGCTCTAATGTCAGTCAACATCAGGCAGCCTTGACTAAGACAATGTGAATCACCACTGGTTTAAAAAAAAAGAAGAAAAATTGTCTATTCATTTGCTAGCTGAAATAAGCCTCCCACCTTTTGGCTTCCTATTGTTCTGAAACTATTACGGTATTCAGTGACTAAGAATCATTTCACTTGAAGATTATTTTGCATTTTGCTTAAATGCTAAGGGGAAATGTGTGAATAAATGAGCCAAAAATGGCTCAGGAGTGGGGGAAGGGGGTTGTGACCCCATAAAAATCAAACACAAAATGGGAGTTGAGTTAAATTAAAAAAAAACCTACAAGGATAAAAAAGAGAGACAGCTAGCAGAAAAGAGCCTCAGCCAAAAAGAAGAAGAATCAGGGACTAAAAGAACAAAAATATATACAAAACTAATGTAATGGCAAAATAGGAGCAAATGAAAATATCTGGGATTGAGTATATTTAAAGGGGAATATGATGAAAGGAGAAACATTTTTATATCTAAAGAATGCTAGCTGTACTGAAGAAAGGAGAACCTTCCCTCCCTCCTTCCTTTCCTTTCCTTTCCTCTCTCTCTCTCTCTCTCTCTCTCTCTCTCTCTCTCTCTCTCTCTTTCTCTCTCTCTCTCTCCCTCTCTCTCTCTCTCCAAAGTAGCATGGAAGTAAAGTCTTCACTAACAAGGAGGAGGACCACATGAACATGTATTCATCTTTCTTCTAACTGTTGCAGGTCAGAAATCATGGCTAAGGGTAGTGGTGGTGGATGCAAGACTAAAGAAAATTGGTTGTCACACCATTTGTGATCTACTAGATGTTGATGGCTCTGCCATTTATAAGATCATGGACTGAGAATTGAAAACAGCTTGATAGGCTATTGAGATGAACCTGTTCATTTTACAAATGGTGAAACTGAGGTATAGATTAAGATATTTGCTCAAAGTTATGAAATTATAGTAGTAAATGCTTCAATCATTAATAATCTAGATGTGAACAAGGATTTCTTTCCTTTCTTTCCCTTCTGCTAATTCAAAAAGTGAAGGTCCTAGGTTTGAGTTTAAAAATGCCCATATCTACTCTTGATAAGCCAGAGCAACAGACCATACTATCAAATCTTCATTCTATCAATTGATCAATCAACAAGTATTTATTAAGTGTTAACTAATTAAAGAATACTGTTCCAGGGACTTGAGATTTAAAATTTTCCATTTAGAGTCTGGGCATCTCTGAATGCCCAAGTGTCATTCAGCATTATTCAAGGATCATCAGAATTCCAACAAAGAATTTTTCCAAATAAGGCAAGAAGAAGGACAAAGACTATATACTTTTTGTAGGCAGAGATGATTTCTCATTTCTTTTTGTATCTCTTATAGCTCACAGCCAATCATAGTTGCCTTATATATTTTTATTGAGGTCTGCATCAACATTCAGTATTCAAGCTGTGAATGACTGCCTTAGAGAGTTCTCTGCCACTGCAGGTGGGTAAGAACTTGAATCAGCTGCCAGGGAGCCTCTGGAGATGATTTCTCTCTCTGGGTGGGAAGTTTTATAGACAAATGGTTCATAATCGGAGGTGTGTGAATTTAGTGGTACCCCTCCATATTTTCTGATGTAATTGGTTTTCTTTGCAATCCTATGTGTTCTATTTTATGCATTTAAAAATATGATTCTTAGTTGGAATCAATAGTCTTCATAAGAGTGGCAAGGGAAACTATGACACAGAAAAGTTAAGAACTCCTGAGCTAAATGATTTCTCTGGTTTCTTTTGACTTTAGGAGTCTGTTTTCCCCTTCCTCCTTCAGAAAGATAGAGACCTACTGTGTTTATATCCATAAACATAAGGAAAAACACAATCGATTGATTTTTTTCAGTTACCACTCTCTGAATGTGAAGTAATGACTCATTATTGTTAGTTCCTCAACAATTGGGAAATTAAAAAATAAAATGGAAAATGCTTTTCTTTATAGAGCAAAGTTTTCTTTTGAGCTTAGTCTTCTTTGGGATGAATTCCAGGCCTCCCAGGTTCTTTGAAAAATGTGTGCCTGGCTAATGGGGGAAAT
The DNA here is from genome assembly GCF_902635505.1 of Sarcophilus harrisii. Taxonomy (NCBI): domain Eukaryota; kingdom Metazoa; phylum Chordata; class Mammalia; order Dasyuromorphia; family Dasyuridae; genus Sarcophilus; species Sarcophilus harrisii. The sequence continues at coordinate 503,093,082 of NC_045427.1, read as the reverse complement.
AGAGATTCTTTCTTTCTGGTTGCTATGAGACTCACATCTTTGGTTCTGAGCTGCTGTCATTCTCTTTGGGCCCCCGCTCTATTACAAAAGGGTAGAAAAGACTCTTGGCAGTAAAGTTGTTTCTTGCTTCTTAGCATTAGGTTTTGATTATTACCATGATTTTCTCACTTTGGACTGGGAAAAGGTCATGTGCACAAACCACTAGCTTGGAGAGATATCAAGTTTAAGAGGTTTAGTTTTTTAGTAAACCTTCCTGAATGACAGAAAAGGAAATTACAGAGACCCAGGGAAGTGACATGATCAAGGTCACATAGTTGGTTGATTAAATGAAATTTTTAAAAAAACCTGATACTAGAACTCAGATCTTCTGGTTTCTGTCCAGAGGCAGGATGACAGAAGGAAGTCTAGACCTAGAGAAAGGAGATCTGAGCTTGAGTTGCTAATGGTATTGACCAATCAGGTGTTTGGGTGCAAGCCAATTAACCTCTCTAAACCTCAGTTTCTTCATCTGTGAAATGGGTATAATAATATTTGGACAATACTTTACAGTGTTGCTGTGTGAGGTGTTTTACAAGTAGTGAAAAGACTAGGTGGATGTCAGCCATGGTCATCTTTGCAATACACCAATATGGTTTGCTAAATCTTTTATTTTCCCCTATTTAGATCTGTTTTAGAGCCTCTTTTTGTCCTTATGAGTCTCCAGAGGAAATCCTGGACTTTTGTATGCTTTGGAACTACTAGAGTTTTCAGTGACTCAGAGTCATCTCACTTAAGGGTTGCCTGGTTTTTGTTTTTCTTAACATTGAAGAGCACAGCATTTGGAATTAGGTGGCTGATCACTTATTAACTTGTGACTTTAGATAAAACATTTACTCTCTCTGAACCTCAGTTTCTTTATCTATAAAATGAGTGGGTTGACTTAGATGAATTTTATAGTCATTTCCACCTCTAAATTTATGGTCCTAAGTTTAGATGAAAATCTCCCTGATCCCCTAGCTTTTAATCACTTTCATATAATCCCCCTCCAACTTCAAAAATGACCATTTATCTGTCTTCAGGAATTAGTCTATAGCTTGTAAGATAAAAATACACCTTTCTCATTCTAGAATTTAAAGCTCTTTTTAACTCATTCCCAGTCTCATCTTTTCCAGAATTGTTTCACTTCTCTTCCCTTTATGCATTCTGCCTTCTAGCCACACTGACCTACTTCATTTGCTATTTTCCAAACTTGACACTCTCTCTTGCCTCTGGGGCTTTATACAGGCTACCTCTCCATGCAATCCCTCCTATCTCCTCTCTTTTAGAACGCTTAGACTTGGACTTCTAGATTCACTTAGTGAAAACCTTACTTTAGGTTCTACCTCTACTATGTTGTTGTTTGTCCTTTGGTCTCAGAGAGGACCCTGACATCAGGGAATTATGCCATGTCATGCAAGTAAATTGGACTTAAATTAGGGAGGGCTGTGCAAGGTAACCTGCTTCATTTTCTCCTCCAGAACTATCTAGGTCCAGTGGCCAGATATAGATTAGGACAATTCACCTCTACTGTGAAGACTTTGATGAAGCTCTTAGCCATTAGTGTTCCCTCCCTTCTCAAATTATCTTGACATAAATGTTATATTCCCTAGTAGATTGTAAGCATCCTTGAACAAGTTCTGAGATATTTTTTTAGTATCCTCCATGCCTGGTATAATGCCTTGCCATACAAGATACTTAATACATATGTAATGACTTTATTGTCTACCACCCCAAATTTCAATTACTGGTTACAAAGAAAACCATCATAATTTCTTAATGCAACTTTAAAGCTTCAGAAGTTTTAGAAAGAGAGTCTAGTTTTATTTTGGGGAGGGAGGAGAAAGAGGCAAGATGAAAGAGTATTCCCTCCCTTCTCAAGTTATCTTGACATAAATATTATATTTTCTAGTAGAATGTAAGCATCCTTAGACAAGGACTGAGATTTTTCTTTAGTATCCTCCATGTCTAGTATAATGCCTTGCCATAAAAGGTACTTGATACATGTTTATTGAATTTATTATCTACCAGCTCAAACTTCAATTACTAGCTACAAGTAAAACTATCATAATTTCTTAAAGCAATTTTGAAACTTCAGAAGCCTTAAAAAGAGACTCTAGTTTCATTTTGGGAGGGGGGAGAAAGAGCCAAGATGAAAGAGAATTGACCATTTCTTCTGGGTTCTTCCATCCCTGCCCTTCAAACAACTTTTTTTTAAAGGCTCAAATCAAATTCTGAGAGGGATAACCAAATTTTTTTAAAGTTACAATATTTTATTTTTATAGCTCAGATGGACTAAAAGAGAGGTCTGCCTATAGACACTGAGGTGAGGATGGGCCAGAAACTTGTGAGGAGGAAGAAACACCAGCTATTACCTGGAAACAGTGGCAGCAGCCCATGTGGCAATAGCAGCCGTAGAGTTGGCACCAAGTATGGTAAGAGGGCTAAACTTCTGGTCAGAAAAATATTATAGAGGATCATTGTGCTAGTACTGGAGGCAGGACACCATTTGACAGTTTCTTATCCTATTACGTAGTTCAGGCTGTAGTTTTAGGGTGAAGAAGAGTGTACAGTTTTTGGATGAGAAAGCACAGATCCAAATGGAGCAAAGACCAGAGCAAAATCAAGAGAATAGTGACAAGAATTCAAGTACAAAAATGAATTTTAAAATGAAATAAAATAGTAGAGAAAATGGGGGAAAGAAATGTGAGGGGGGAAGGTGAGTGGCAAGAGGGTTAGGGACAAAGGGTGGGAGGAAAGTGGGGGGAGAGGGAGGGCTGGAGGTGCTATGGCCAGACTAGACCTGGCTGGGAGAAGGAACCAGGGCTAGGCTGACCGGGCTAGTGGGCAGACAAGTGGTAGCAATAGCACAGAAGAACCTAATGGGGCTGGAGTTGGTGCTGGGGTCAGGACCAGGCCAAATTTGGGGTCCCCAAACTGAGTCACTATCAAGAGCCCCAAGAACAAGGAGGAGATTGCAATCTGCAATTGAGCTTTGGTGAAGTAGTTCAAAGAGGAGTTCTTCCAAAGGCTGAAGAGTCAACAAGATCAGCTTGTTTTGATTTTTGGCAAGATTCTTAAAGATGAAGATATATTAAATTATCATCAGATCAAAAATGGGCTCATTCTCTATTTGGCACAGAGGGGCCGAAGGTCCTGCTGCTGTTGCTACTGCCATCCTGCTGCTGCTGCTGCTTCGTTTGCCCCATACACTGCTTTACCTACTGCTCCTGATCAGCCATCTACCTCAGGCAGTACTGTCCTTGATATTGGTAGTGGAAATCAGAGAAGCAGTGGAGGTGGTCCAATCCCAGGGACTGGGGATGGGTCTCCTACTGGGTATCCATCCATCCTTTCTGGCTGTGGGGTATTCTTAGGACTGAACAGCATAGATCTTGTCTCAGCTTTTTCATGAAGCTACAGTGGATATAGAGGCAACTGATGTTCAAGCTGAGATGCTGCTCCTGATCATGGAGAGCACCTTTCTCCAAGACATGATGTCTAATCCTGACATGATGTACCCAACATGATCATAGCTGATCAATAGATGCAACCTGATAGAGAGAAATCTGGAAATCAATCACATGTTCAATAATCTAGAATTAATGAGACAGACCACAGAACTGCCTTGAAACCCTACCATGATGCAGGAAATGATGTGCAACCAGAACTGGGACCTGGACAATCTAGAGAGAGATACAGAGTCTTATCCCACATGTACACAGACTTCCAAGAACCCATGTTCAAAGCTATTTGGAAGCAGTTTGGACCCGATTCCTTCTCATTGGCAGGGAACTTCCACAGCTACTCCTCCCAACCTCTCCAGACTGATTACAGGAACCCCTCCCCAATTCCTGGAGCTTTTCAGCCCTGACCTTTCAGGTTCTAGGGCCTGTTACAAGAAATCTGGAGGCTCAGATACAAGCCAGAGACACCCAACAGTCCCCACTCCCTTTGGAGTCAATGTTGTTAACCTGAGATCAAGGATGCTTAATAGCTTTAAGATGCAAGGCCTCCAGCAAATTTCAGAGAATCTTCTCTTAATGAAAAACATAATTCTTTCTCACGAATATGAAGTATGGTGCAAACACATGCCCAGAACCCTAACTTTGATGCTTAGATGATGGTGAATGACATTGTTTGTGGGAAACCTCCAGCAGCAGAAGCAGTTCTGGCTCCAAACTCCCTGTTTTTCTCCAGCAGAAGCAGAATTCAGGCTCAAAATCCATTCTCACCAACTCCAGGCCATGAAGGCCCTACTCCAGATATAGCAGTTGCACACAGAGACCCCAGGCCTAGTGCCCTGTCTTGACAATTTGGGGGCTCCAGATCCCACTTCCCCTTGCAGGAGGTAATTTTTCAATATCTATAATGATACTGACTATATCACCTCTAAACACAGAATGTTCTTCCCTTTTTCCTCCCCCTCCCATCTACCTACCTACCCCCACATAGATACAAACACTTCTCCATGTGCTCAAGGTCACCAGGGGTTTGTCCAAGTTGGAAATGATGGGTGCCTTTGGCCATCCCTAAGAACTAGACTTTGTTCCGGAAGGTTGCGATTTCTTCCTTCTTGTTGTAGGAAAGAGTGGTCTGTGTTCTAGTTTCAGAACCACCTCCCTCAAAGAGAAATGGGGGTTTTGCCAGTCTGGGGGTAGGATGAAGTGCAGGAGTTTTGATGCCAAATAAGGATGAGCAGTCCATAAAAACGGGAAAGGGTATAACCCAACTATCCCCAATTGCTCCACATAACACATAGTCACCCCAATGTTAAAGATTAGTGTACACATTGAGATCATAAGTTTGGGGGGGCATCAGCCTCTGAATGTTAAGCCTATGCCTTTTCTACATCTGTATTCATTCCCCCCCAAAAAAATTCTTCCTATTGTCTTTTATGCTAAAAAAAAAAAAAAAAAAAAAAAAAAAAAAAAAAAAAAACCTTGTTTAAAGGAAGAGGTGGTAATGTAGTCATTTTATGAACTGGGATTAGAGATCATGATAAACAACAGGAACCTGATCCCTATTCTGTGCCTCCAACCCCCTATAAATAAACAGTATGATCTTCATTGTGATAATAAAAAGTTATCTAGAAATAATTCTAGAAAATTTTTTTAAAAAGAGAGTTAACACATGATGAAAGAAATACAAAACTTCAATGAAGAAAATAATTTCATAGAAACTGCACTTGGTCAAGTGGAAACATAAAGCTCCATGAGACATCAAGAAACAATTAGAAAAAGTCAAGAGACTAAAAAGAGAAAATATGAAATATTTAATTGTAAAACAACTGACTTGGAAAGATTGTACTACCTGAAACCTATAATCGAAAAAAAGAGCTTAGATATAATGTTTCAAGAAATTATAAAGGAAAACTATCCAGATATCATAGAAGCAAAGCAGAAATTGACAGAATTTAATCACTTCCTGAAAGAGATCCTCAAATGAAAACTCCTAGGAATATTATAGCCAAATTATACTTATATGTATGTAAATGTATATGTATATTGACTATATCTATATCTATCTGTATATGTATATACTTATACATATGTATATATGTGTGTGTATGTATATCTGTGTCTGTGTTTCTCTGTGTGTATATATACGTATACAAGGAGTACACATACAAGGAGAAATTCCAGAAAGCAACCAGGAAGAAATAATCCAAATCATATATAACATCAAGTTAGGAGCACACATTCCTGTGATAACATCTATCATTATAAAAGAGAAGAGGGCTTCAAATATGATATTCCAGAAGGAGAAGGAATTAGGATTACAGGCAAGAATAACCTATTAAGCAAAAGTAAGTATAATCCTACAAGGGAAAAAATGGATACTTAATGAAACAATGATGAAAAACCAGAGCAGTATAGAAAAACTGACATTCAAACACAAGATTCAAGAGAAGTATAAAAAGGTAACTATGAATGAGAGATGAGGAATTCACTAAGTTTAAACTGTTTATATTCCCAAACATAAAAATTGTATAAGAATTTTATCATCTTTTGAGCAGTTAGAATGAATCTATTTAGAGAGTATGAATGTGAGTTTTTCTTGTTGGGATGTTCTCAAAAGAAAAAATAGAAGTATAAGAAAAAGGGATGTACTTGGCAAAGGGAAAGGAAGAATGAGAAAAATTATCTTACATAAAAGAAGTACAAAAGGAAGAATTTTTACATTGGAAAGGAAAGTGGAGGACTACACAAAACTTGAACCTTATTTTCATCTAAAATGGAACAGAGAGGGAAATATGCATGTACACATGTATATATATATATATATATATATATATATATACACACAGATATCTTTGTTATAGATACACACAGAGAGAGTTGGGTATAGAAATTTTATTTTACTTAACAGGGAAATAGGATAAGAAGAGATTAAGAAAAGAAGAAATTATGGTGGAAAGAAGGAAAATAAATTAATGGAGGGAATAATTAAAAGATACATAGATTTTTGAGAAGGTTACAGGTTTTTAAAAGAGAAATATAGATAGAAACAGATAGGCTAGAGTTAGAACTGTGAATGTAAATGAGATCAACTTACCCATAAAATGTAAACTGCTAGTGGAATGGATTAGAAACTAGAATTTTAAAATATATTTACAGGCAACATCTGAAACGTAAAGACTCATATAGGATTAAAATGAAGGACTGGAACAGAATCTATTATTATTAAGCTGACAAAAAAAGAGTCTAGTTTGAATATAGTAATAATAAGGCAGAAATATATTGCCTGGCTCACTTTCTGATTTATCAGAATTATTGCTATTTTCCAAAAGCTATATGTTCCAGAGGAATATCTCGTTTTTATCAATGGAGGGAGTTTTATAGTACCAATGAAATCACAGGTTTCACAAAGAGTTCTCATTACAATGCTTTATATTTAAAGTGATCTTTTAGGAAATAAGTTGGGTTAGAGACCTAAATCTTAGTCTATTGTTGAAGAGTTTAGCAGCTCTATAGCTGGGGAGGGGGCAATGCATGATAAGCATAAATTACTTGTAGCATACTACCAATTATGACGGATACAAATCCATAAAAAAGATATTGTCCAGGAAATTAACAATTTGAAAGGCCAGGGGGACAGTATACAGCAAGAGGAAGGCATATATAACAGATGGGCAGCTTAGATTTTTGACATTCTCCCTTTTCTTTTTCTATTTTTCTAGTGCTCCTTTCCCTTCAGGCATTTTTCAACTCTATAATTCTCAGAAGACTAGCTAACATTTATATAACTAGCATATATATATATATATATATATATATATATATATATTCGCAAAGTAATGTTACCCCATTTGATCCCTACAACAATCCTGAAAGGTAATGGAGACAATTATTATTTACATTTTGCAAATAAAGAAATGGAAGAAAGAAAAGTTAAGTGACTTTTCAAGAATCACACAACTAGTTAGTGTCTGAGGCAGAATTTGAGCTGAAGTATTCCTGACTCTAAGTCTAGCACTCTAACCACTATACCACAAAACTATCAAAAACAAATTATAGAAACCCACTTAGGCATAATATTTTCCAAAGTGTTCCATCCTTCAAAATTTCTAGTTGGTAGATATATACTGCTATACTTCAATATCCACCCCCAAACTCCCACCCTACTCTCAACTCAATCCTTTAATGCTCACCAAGGCAAGTATTCACTCTTCTTATCTATTTTGGGTTATAGTTTCTAAAAGAAAGAAATAAATTCTGCTTGGTCTGTGGAAGACTGTGGGAAGGGCTGACCATGGAAAAAGTGAGAAGATTTAAAATTTATCTTTAACACCTTGGTATATAATTTGATAAAGCTCATCTTATTGAGGGGCATTATAGTGTCCAGAGGATCAACTCTGGAGACAGAAAAACTTGGTTTTAAGTTCTATTTCTAGTATTTACTAATTGACATTTAGCAGGTAACATGAACAAGATTCTTAACCTCTCAGTGTCTCAGCCAATTAACACTCATAAGTTCCAAATAAATAGATGGTTTTATTCATTTTATTCATAAGGAGTTTTACAGCATCAAGAAAAACATAGGCCTGACAAAAAATATTCCTATTACAATATTTTATTTCTAAAGTTCCCTTTTATGAAATAAACATTATATTTTAGATGTGATTGGACTCTTTCTACAGCCTTCCATGAATCAAGAAAAGTCTCTTGAGAAAAGAAGACCCCCAAAATAAAACATTGAATAATTGTCCTGGTTTGTAATGGAGTAAATGGCGCCATTTGTGTGGATTCATGTGGTACCATCTTTTAGGAAAATAGCCCCAAATAATTCAGGGTTTGTATATGAAAATAATTCAACATTAGTGCATAAAATATACTCAGGATTCTTAAAGTAAATGTCATCATTGGTCATAGAAATGAAACATAATTAATGAATAGAGTGCTGACCTTGGAAACAGGAAGACCTGAATCTCAAACCTTGCTTCTGATATTTATTATATTTAGGCACTTGGTCTACCTAGTGTTAGATTGGTCCATAGACATCCCAGGAAGTCATCCACTTTGCTTATCTTGCCATGTGTCCTTCTAATGTTCCACTTCTTACCTAAAATAACACTCTCCAGAAATCTTGTCTTTTCCTAGAGGAATTAATCCATTCAGTTCTACCCAGAGCTGTCTTGAATGATGTGAGTACATAATCACTTGGTCCACACTTTCAATAGCCTCATACCAGATTGTGTTTCCCATAGAGCTGTCCATCTCGAGAACTTACGACCTGTTCTGTTTCTACTCATGTTCCACACTCCTCTTTCCACATCTTTCTCTGGCCATAATAATCAATCAATATCACTATTGCCTTTGGAAAGATCATGTCAGTTGGCTACCCTAGGGCTCTATTTACCATCCCAAAGACTTCCCAGACAAAAATTTCTCTTTTCTGGCCACCACTTCCCCATACTTGCTGTCACCTTGAGGCAAGGATGAATTCACTCTTATATACATATTCTTAGGGATTACACATAGCAAACAATAATTTATTTTTCACTCACACAGACTTAGTGAACATGAGCAAGTCTATTGATCTTTATGAGCCTCAGTATCTTCATTTGTAAAATGAAATAATAGTCTCCATGGCACTCATCTCATAGACTTGTGAGATTCAAATGGTACTTTGCAAACTTTAAAGTATTATGTTCATTTCAGGCATTTTTCTAAATTTTAAATTTTATTTTTTAGATTGTGTATGCAAATTGTTTTTTTTTTCATATTTCTATGACTCATGTTGGGAGAGAAAAATCAGAACAAACGTAAAAAAACGTAAGAAAGAAAAAAGCCCCAAACAGTATTCTTTGATCCACATTTAATTTCCATAGTTCTCTCTCTCTGGATATGGATGGCATTTTCCATCCAAAATTTATTAGAATTGCCTTGCATCATTGAATAGCTGAGAAGAGCTAAGTCTGTCATAGCTGATCATCACACAATCTTGCTGTTGTTGTATACAATGTTTTCCTGCTTACTTTACTCAGCATCAGTTCATGTAAATCTTTCCAGGCTTTTCTAAAACCACCTTGTTCATCATTTCTTATAGAACAATAATATTCTATTGCTTTCATGTATAATAACTTATTCAATAATTCCTCAATTGATGGGCATCCACTCATTTTCCAATTTCTTACCACCACAAAAGAGTTGCCACAAATATTTGTGTGAATTCTTTTTCTTCTTTTGTGATCTTATTGGGATACAGACCCAGCAATGGCACTGCTGGATCAAAGGATATGCATAGTTTGATAATCTTTTGGGAATAGTTCCAAATGCTCTTCAGAATGGTTGCCATTTCACATGTCAACAATGTAGTAGTGTCCCAGTTTTCTCACATCCCCACCAACATTTATCATCTTTTCCTGTCATCTTAGCCAGTCTAATAGATGAGAGGTGGTACCTTAGAGTTCTTTTAATTTGCATTTCTCTAATCAATATTGACAATATAGTTTTTCATATAACTACAGATGGCTTTAAATTCTTCTTCTGAAAATTGTCTATTCATATTCTTTGATCATATATCAACTGGTAAACTATCCCTTGCTCTCCTAATTTGCTTATAGTATCAACCTATACACATAAATTATGAAATCATTTCAAATTTATCTTGGTATATAGGGTGTGAGATATACTATTTCTGACATACTATTTTCTAGTGTTCTTGGCAATTTTTGTCAAATAGTGAATTCTTATCCCAGAAACTGGAACCTTTGGTTTTATCAAAATAGTAAATTAATTTTTTTGAGTTTTTTGAGTCTTAATTGAGTCAGAGTGAATGTAAATAACAGTTATTTTGGCTTTCACCAAAAAGGCCTTCCAATTTCTCTCCCAATTTCATTCATTTCTTTATTTTATTTTTTTGGGGGGACTAGGTGAAAGAGAAAATTCTTTGTTTTAATTGCTACCTAGCCTTAATTGTTGAAAAGATGCAACCTCAATCAAACTGAGATGTGTTGAAGACCTTCGTTAAAAAGGCCATTTCATTGAGGGCCATCTCTAGTCATCCTGATCCATATCTAGTCATTGGACCCAGATGGCTCTGAAGGGGAAAGTGTGGCAAGTGAGCTTGCACAGCCCTCTCTCATTTAAATCCAATTCATTTGCCAGTCATGGCATCCCTTCCTGGATGTCATGGTCCTCTTTGAGAATGAAGGACAAACAACAACAATCATTGATTATTGTGCCTTGAGTATCTAACCTATTCCATTGATCCATTTCTGTATTTAGTCTAATTCTCTTATTTTTCAAATAAAAAAAAAAAAACTAAGGCTTACAAAAGTTAACCAACTTGTCCAAGATTACCCATAATACATGGCAGAGTCAGTATTTCATCCAAGACCTTCTGACTTCATTGTATCATATGAAATATAAGGATGAAATGGAGTAGGAATATAACCCAGTTTAAGTGTAACCTACTCAAGATCTGGGATTGTGGTTTAGTGACAATTATCATAGCTTCATAGAATAGGTAGACACTCATAAATCAATGTGCCATGTATATACTGACTGACATAAACACTTTCCCCAATGTCTTTCCTTATGTGGTTCTATTAGAAGGGATTTTGCAAAGTCTAGTAACCCTCAGTTTATAGGGTTATTTAATAAAGATGAATATTAAAGCTTTCTGAGGGCTAGCCAATGGAAGATAATTTAAACTTGCTGCTTTAGAAATTTGTACTTGGGCATTCTCTCTTGATAACAAAATTTACATTTAAAGAATGTCATTAAAAGTTGGTGTATGTCTGCCTTCTAGTTCCATTATTATGAAAGTCCTGGCATCCATTGGAGAAGAGAAGCCTTTTCAGGGTATTACAATGAACTGTTCCAGATGTGACCAATTTAGATCTGTTATACTCAAATTAGTCATGAACTAATTCTGTGAAAAATGTCAGTGTGAGCCTGTGTACAATTACATTCCTCTGTAAGGCAAAAGAGTTATCTATGGACTCGTTTGTCTACTACCAACGTTATTATTACTATTCCTTTAGTTCCAGTACCATGCAAGGACTCTTTCCAAGTCCAGCAGTTGTCTTCACTATCTTCCCCTCCTTAAATTCATCAAGTCCAGTTAATTTTTCATTTACACTCTCTCTTGCATTCATCTCTTGCAGTTTTCATTGCCAGCGAACCAAACTTGTGCATTTGCAATAGACTTCTTGCCTTCAATTTCTCCCCCTCAAGCCTAGAACTGCTAATAACAATGGTCAACATCTCTATATAGCATCACTATGTACCAGGCACTGTGCCGAGCACTTTGCAGTTATTATCTCATTTGATACAGTCCTGGGAAGGAGGTATGATTATTATTCTTATACAGATAAGGAAACCAAAACTAATAGAGATCAAATGACTTGCCCAAATAAATGTTTCAAGCTAGTTTTGAACTCAGATCTTCATGACTCCAAACCTGAAACTTTATGCTTTGTGTCACCTAGCTGCTTTTCTGTGCATACACATATGTACAGAACTGCCATAGTCCTGGTTATATCATGCTTCAGATCAAACACTTTCAAGGATCTGTCACAGCAAATCAGTTTATTATAGGAGGCTTTTTTTTTTTTTTTTAGGTAGGGCCTTTCATGTACCCTAGATTTCACATGGACTGATTTCAGTGTGTGCCTTTTCAGTATTTCCCTTGCCTAGTGAAGTCCAGAGAAAGGATAGGACATGGAAATTCAGTCCAGCAAGAATTAGAAACTGTCCAGAATAAAATTTGAAAGGAAAGCAATTCTCAGGAAAAGAAAAAAAAAAAAAAAAAAGGATTTATCTAAAAAGGTAGAAGTGGATGCACAGGGAGCTCTCCATGGTTTCCACTTAAATCACAGTGTTTTAACGTGGAAGAGAGATTAAGCATGTTCTGCAAGGCTTCAGTGATTTCAATGATTCCCTATCACTTCTAGGATAAAGTACAAAATCCTGTGTTATTCAAAGCCTTTTAAAATCTGGGCTCCTCCTATTTTTTCAGTCTTTTATTTTATTTCCCTCCCTTTGTGCAATCTTAATCTGACAACACTGATCTTCTTATTGTTCAGCCATCTCCAACTTCAGACATTTTCCCAGCTGTCTTTTATGCCTAGAATTCTCTCTTGCCTAATTTTTGTCTCCCAATCTACTTGGCTTTTCAAATCCTAACTAAAATCTCACTTTCTATAACAAATCTTTCCTAATCCTCCATTATTACCTTCCCTCTGTGGATTATCTCCAATAATGCTCTGTATATATTTTATTTGTATGAAATTACTCACATGTTGTTTTCCCAATAGAACAGGAATAGTTTTGGACTTGTTTTTTGGGGTTTGGTTGTTTAATTTATTCATTTACTTATTTGTTGTTGTTTTTTTGCCTTTCTTTGTGTCCTGAGTTTATTTCTATGCCTGGCACTTAACAAGGACTTGTTGAATGATTAACCTCAAAAGGCAGAACTAGAAGCAATAGGGATAGAATTGCAAAAGAGGCAAATTTAAGCTTGGTAAAGATAAAATGACTGGCTTTGCAAAGTGAAATGGTCTATTTCAAGGAGAATGGGTTCCCTCTCCCTGGAGGTTTTTCAGCAAAGGTTTGACAATCATTTGTCATGTAAGTTATAAAGGATTTTGTTCAAGTAGGGATAGAACTATTTAACCACAGGAATTTCTTTCAACTCTGAGGCACTTTTCCTTTACCCCAGAATCTAGCAAAATGTCTTACAGAATGGAAACTTCATATGTGTTTGTTGAACCAAATTATCACAATTATAATCTATCAGTAAAAGGTAAGTGTTGAGCTTCATAGTCTATGAAAATTGTACATTTTTTTCTTAGCAAAAATCCCATAGTTGATATTTTTACTGCATGACAAACTTTTTCCAAAGAACAAAGCCTTACTTCAATTTAGTCAGTCATTAGCTCTCATATTAGCTCACCATGGCATCATGGTGGAGTAGTTTTGGATTAAAGAAAACCTATATTCAACAACCACTCCTGAAACATATTAGCTATATGACCCTGGTCACTTGACCATTTGACCTAGTCATCAGACTTCTCAATATAGCAGGAAACTCTCTAAGACTATAAATAATAGAAAGGAAGTTTCTCACCAGAAGCTTTCCATAATGATGCAATTCAATATTTAATTAAAAAAAATACAACTACAGATAGGTGCATAACCAAAAATGAATCACTCTTCCATTTTTAAATTCATTACCATAATTCCATTTTGGCTTCATAATACAGAAATATTCTAGAGGAGAGGTTCTTAACTTGAAGAAAAATATTACATTTTTATTTCCATATAAACAACTTCCTTTGTAGTCCTATGTATTTTATTTTATGTATTTAAAAAGTATTATTTGGGGAAGAGATCCTGTACTTCAATAGATTGTGAAATAAGCCCATTCAAAACAAACAAAAAAAATTAAGAACTCCTGGTCTCTAATAGGCAATACACACATACTCACATACATGCACACACACACACAAACACATATAAAGGAAGGAGTTAGGAAAAAAGGTATATAACTTTTTAGATGGGATAGAGATTGAATGAATAGTAATAGAGATCAAGTAAGGGAAGTAGATATTGATATGGCAAGAATTCAAGAGACAACTGAATAGAGGCTATTGCAATAATACAGAGACTCAATAGAATATTTTTAGAATATGTAATTTCATATAAGAATATACATATAAGCATAAAATTCATACCTATATAACATATATTTTAAAAATAAAATAAATTCAATAGTCTGAGTTTTTGTTTTTTCTCTTCTTTCAAAAACTAGATATATCATCTTGCTAGACTTATAGAGGGGAGAAAGATCACTGAAAAATTCAATTTTATTTTAAAATGTGCGTTTAAATGCAATATATTCTCTCAGCTCATCATTCTTTAATATTTTATAATAATTACTTTTATAATAATTCAGAAATTTAATGCAACATGATTAGTAGGGCAAATGCCTTCTTTACAAAAAAAAAAACAAAAATTGAACTTAATGAATTTAAACACTTTAATTTTGTATCCCAGCAACCAGTTTTAAGAGTAAATATCCAAGATATTTATATATAAAAGCAAAATCAGCAAAGTTCTTATAAAACATAATCAGTATTACCATCAATGAAATTATCATACATGACTGAAGGCATTAAATTTCATCTTTCAGATAGTAAATGTTTATACTTCAAAAGCATTATTTCAACCATTCCTATCTCCTCCTCCTTAAAAAAAAGTAAATTTCACACTTCAAACCTGTCTGTTTTTAAACTTTATTGTTGAATATGTTTGGTTGCTAGTGAATCAGAGATTTAGAGATGAGAGGGACCTTAGAATCATCTACTCCTACTCTCATTATAAAAATAAGGAACCTTGAATCTAGAGTGAGTTTATTTGACTTACCCAAAATTGAAATTAGAATTCATGTCTTATGGCTCCCTATCTAGCATTCTTCCCATTGTACCACACTCTTCCAAAATCTAGAGTCCTAATAGGACTCTAAACCAAATTTTACTTGACAAAGGGACTTAAAATAATGAGGTTTCACCTCACCCCTATCAGACTGGCGAAGATGACAAGAGGGAAATGATAACTGTTGGTTGGGCAGATGCATGCCTTGTTTGTGGGGCTGAGAATTGTTCCAGCCATTCTGGGAAGTAATTTGGAACTATCTCCCCAAAGTTATTAACTAGATATATCTGTTGACATAGCAAAAGCACTACTAGGTTTCTCACACCAAAAAGAAGAAACAGGAAATGTATCTATTTGAACAAAAATATTTATAACAGCACTTTTCAGAATAGCCTCAAACTGGAAACCATGAAGCTATTTACCCATTGGAGAAAGGCTAAACAGATTGTGGTATTAGAGTGTGATGAAATATTATTGCACCAAAGAAATGACAAAATGAAGAATTTTAGGGAACACTGGGAAGAACTCAATGAACAAATAAGAGTAAAGTAAGCAGATTTAGGACAACTCACACCATGATGACAACAATATAAAGAAAAACAACTTTGAAAAACTTGAGAATTTTGATCAACTTAAATAATAAACCACAAATCCAGAGGACTGAAAATTGAATCCAAGATGGTTTTCAATTCTTGAGTGTAAAGTGATAGACTATTGAAACACATATTTTGGGACATGTATATGGCATTTGTTTTTCAGGACTATGTATGTTCATTTTGAGGGTTTTGTTTCTTTTCTTTTTTAGAAAATTGTCCAGTGATGGAACATGGACGGAAGATAACAGTGCAAAGATGAGATAATAAATACTTATTATAATTTTTAAAAGGGAATCAGAAAGAGATTTCTTTAAAAATGATCAGTTATTATACTTTTAACAATGATTGTTATGAATCCTTAGCATTAATGTGATAATTTCTGGCATTGCCATGAAATATATAATGAAATACCTGTGGAAAGCAGTCCCAAATGTCCTCCAGACATGGAAGCATATTGGATAAAGTCTTAGACCTGGAATCAGGAAGAAAGACCTGAATTACAATCTAAATTCCGATGTTTATTAGTTATGTGAGCCTAAGCAAATCATTTACCTTGTCTGCCTCAGTTTCCTCATCTTTAAGACTGAAACAATAATAACATCTTCTTCCTGTTAAGGGGATAAAATGAGATAATATTTGTAATGCTTTGCAAACTTTAAAACATTATATAAATGCTTTCTATTATTTATATTATATTTTCATAATTCAATTAAAAAACACTTTCCAAGCACTTAAAATGTGCTAGGTACTATTCTGGATTCTGGGGATACAAAGATTAAAAGTCCTTGTCCTCAAAGAACTTGTATTCTAGTTTCCTGATCTTTATCACTGGACTAAACAAGCTTCATATAACTTCCACTGGTTCTCTTAATCAAAGAAACAGTGCAAATGACCAAATCTGCTATAGAATGGAAAAGGTTGGGAAATCTAGAGTAATAGTTTCCAACCTTTTTTGATCGCACACCCAATTAGTAAAACATTTTAATCTTATATTCACCAATAGATATTTATTAATCAAGCATATTTATTACTATACTAACATACATATTTGAGAACATATAGAACATTTTAAAATATGAAATAAATAATAGAACAATGAAAATGGAATAAATAAACAAATAAAATAAAATATATAGGACCATCAAGGAAACCATATGTTAATATATTATTAAAAAAAAAGTTTTGCAGTCCAGGTTAAGGAACTACTAGATAAAAAGGTGACCTTTCCTTTTATTAAGATCAACTCCTCTACTTACATCCTTCATCTCAATTCCCCATATATTCTTCAAGAGCTAACTCTCTGGATTACCTATTCTGTCATCTTCATGAAGCTTATCTTTTCTTATTGCTAATCCTTAGTGATAATCTTAAAATTATCATTGAGAATTTCCAGGCATCTGTCTTACAGCTAGTAAAAAGCTCCATGCAAGTGTTATAACTAAAATAAATTTAGCACATCTTTCTCAATAGAGAGATGCCTGATCCTTTGAACATATAGAATCATTAAAGCTTATAGTTGAAAGAGACTTCGGAGGTCACCTTATCCAATTTCCTGAATAATGTATCAATCCATTTGATGATGTCCTAGAGATAGACTTTCTAGAAATAGGAAACTTAATACCTCCCATGATATTATATTCTGTTTGTGGGCAGTTTTTGATTGTTAGAATTTTTTTCTTATATTGAGCCAAAATCTATTTCTATAATTTCCATTCATTGCTACTAGTCCTTCTCTTTGGAGCCAAGCAGAATAAATCTAACCTTCTTTAGAATGGCAACTCCAGATATTTGAAGACAGTAGTCATTTCCTCTTAAGTCTTAATCTTCATCTGGCATGATTTCAAGTCTCTAGTTGAATGAAGAAGCTCTCACTTGCCTTCTGAATTCTGAGGCTGCCAAAAGGAATTTATCACTGAAGTTCAAAACATATAAAAAGGTCTCTTATGGATATTTTCTTTGAAAGTGTACACTTGAGTTTCCAGATGTTCAAATCTATTATAATTTAGCAGCTGCTACAAAACAGCTGTAGCTACATGCCCTGGATTTTCAAGTTTGTGGCCAAAATATAAAAGGAAGCTTTGGAAAAATATTGGTCCAAAGAGCAACTAAGTACTGTGGAGGCAGGAATAGGGAGGAAAGGCAAAATGTCAAAATTCTTGGATGACACTGGAGAGAGATTGGCCAACTGGAGGATGGTGATGGGTTACAGAGCCTTTCACCTTGAGGTCACTGGTATACCCACTCAGCCTGTAGCATATGAAGGCTGAAACATCTGTCAGCTGGGTAGTGGCTTATGTGAATGAATTGTCTTTGTCTTTGCAGGGGGGTGTCTGTTTATCTGTTTACCAGAAAAAGTTATGCAAGCTCAGGGTACTGAAAGCGCCCTTGTATTGGCAGGAAGCCTTGTCTAGTCAGATACAGAGAAGCTACCAAGAACAGTGGGTCTAACAATGGAGAGAAGTGTGTGGGGAGCAGGGAGGAAGGGTGGTCTTGGTTGGCAGAAGTCTCCTGGATCTTTCTAATGTTCCCTCCACAGCAGAGGACGGACACAGCCAGAAAACGCCTTTGCTGGCTCCAGGAAACCTGCAGAGCTGGCTCATGTGGGTCCTGACCACAGTGGCCTCCACCTCAGCACTTCCTGCCAACCACCACAGAAAAATAACTGCTTTGTGATCAGGATTTACTGGTCATCTTGTTGTTCTAACTGGGAAGCTCCAGTTACCCAATCCTGAGCTGGATATTTACTATTTCTCTTTACTCTTCTCTCCTTATTCCTGCACTGAGTTTTGCTGGCTCAGCCCAGCAACAGCTCAAGTGGGCCAACAATCATTGGCTCTTGAGCAACATTTGGGTCAACAAAAAGTCACTTCCCTGGACAAATGGCCTTGCGGTATTTCATAAACAAACTGTTTGGAAGTTTTATACAAATGAATGAAGAAGGAATAACTTGTATGAATGAGCTTTCTTCATGGATGAAGTAATTAATTCAGTAAAGTATATATTCTAGTTCATATTTTCCCCTCATCATGGCATAATGGAAAACTAACTGCAGTTAGCAGCTCCAGATATAGGAGTAATTCAATTTAGTGGGAAAAAATACCCTCCTGATGCTTCTTTTTTATTTCCTTTCCTAACCTAAAAATCTCCTTCGAACCTCCTCAAATGGACTATCAGTCAATAATATTTTAATCCCATTAAAAGGGATATGGAATTAATAAGAACTAACACCTCTGGTGGAAGGGTTTACCAAGCCCTTTTGAGAGCTGGTTATTCCTTTGGTGTCTACCTAGCATTCAAAACTTTTCTGGGGCTCCATGAAGATGGAACATGTGCATGGCCATACCATGGTACATAGTTGGGTTAAACCAGGGGAGGGAAAAACAGTTTAAATCATAGTGGTGGGGTTGTCTATCCCAAGCATGTGAAGCCCCCTGGTGGGAATGTAATGGCAGGGCGGTTGATGCCTGGGGTCCCAAGCTGAGGCTCTAGTAATTGGGCTTCCTTTAATATACATGATTGGATAAAGAATGGTCCCTGCCCTCTCCATTAAGTCCTAATTTGTATAAAATACGATTTTTGGTGGGTAGGCAGAGAAGAGACGGAAGAAAACTGGGAGATTGGCCTGGATTCGAAACTCCAGCTGCTGGTTGTGTGGCTGCTGGTTGAGCGGCCTTGACTCAAACTCACATTCTAACTGCAATTCTCTTCCCTCGTCCTTCTTCACTAAGAATAAGACTGGCGTTTTCCCCTAACTGAATTCCTGACTCTTCATTGGTAAAATACAGATCTTCACATTTGGCTAGGTACAGGAACCAAGGACTAGAAGTCTCATTGACCAGGAACTTGGGTGTAATTGTTAATAGACAAATAGGAACTTTTTTCTTAAAAACTAAACCAATAATCTTTTTTTTTTTTTTTTTTTGGCTAAAATGGGACAAATCTGCTAAGCTCTCCATCCCGCCCCAACTCCCAAATTGAGTCTATGAAACATGATTAAGCTGACAGAAATACATGGGTTACTTATAACTTGGGAACAGATAGTGAGATTTGTGGGTATATTAAACTGCATCTCCCCTTGGTTCTTAGAAGAGAAGCAGATCTCTCGAGATAAGTGGTCCCGGGTTGGACAAGAGATGTCCATACATTTCAGAGAATATGGTCCTCATTCAATTTCCATCAGGCATTTTATTTTCAATGTATTTCAGTTGACTAAGAATCCTAGAAGAAAAAAAACCCTTGGTCCTTCCCTCCTCCTCAAATTGATGATATTGGGGAGGAAGACAATGAAGGATTAATGACCATATCCCCACAGAACATGGAGACTTAAGTGAGCAAGGGTGTGGCTTCCCTCAGGAGGTGGCTCAGCCCACCCGGAGCAAGTGATTGTTCTCTAACCAACTTCCCTCCGGGATGGAGGGAGGGAGGGGCAGTGGGGTGGGGTGGGGGAAGTGGACAGGACCAATCTTAGTAGGCTTCAAGAGGGCTTAATGCGGCCAAAGAAAGGTGTGGACATCCAGGCTTCAGCCACTTATGTTTCATAATTTCCCAGTTAATGCCTCAGGTCAACAAAATCGAAGAATCGCCCCTTTTCGTAAAATCATTAAAAATTTTAAAAACTCACTAATTATGGGCTATGCTTATTTAAGATGCTATTACAAATTTGGCTTTCAAGTCGACTCCTGATGACTGAAATCTATAAAGATACCTAAACTGGACAAAATTACATGGCTTTCTGAATATAGTGAGTTCTGTAAACCCCAAAATAGTCAAAATGCTTTTCATGC
This sequence comes from Sarcophilus harrisii, assembly GCF_902635505.1. Taxonomy (NCBI): domain Eukaryota; kingdom Metazoa; phylum Chordata; class Mammalia; order Dasyuromorphia; family Dasyuridae; genus Sarcophilus; species Sarcophilus harrisii. The sequence continues at coordinate 503,072,799 of NC_045427.1, read as the reverse complement.
TACGATCACCTATGACCCACTACAATATGGGTCCATATGCAGCGTCACACACAGGTTAATTATTCAGTAGCAGCATATGAGCAAATTGCTGCTAATCTATCAAAGCGTGGCCGATTCACAATAAAAATGACAAAGGTGATTACAATAATATCAAGGGCCGAATGGGCCTTTGCTGACTTTGTGGGACCGTTGCAGACTGCTATCCAAACTAATGGAAAATCCAACAACAAATGTTTAATAAGGCAACTTCTAAGGAAAATGCTAATGAAGAGTGTGCAGAAGGTTTCTAGGCTACCCAAGGATGCTCTTTTAGAGGTTCATAAGGCACTGTGCCACAGTGGCACAAATGCCTTTATGCCAACTTATGTCAACTTCCCAAGATCCCAACATGGGTAGACAGGGTCCTTCCGGCCAAGGACTTCTAGAACACGTCAATCTTTCAGTGTGGTAAATAGGGCATCTAAAGCTCAATGTTAAGTTATAGAGGCAGAATGAGAAAACAGGGTAGGAGAACAAGACCCAATCCATGTCCAAAATGCAACAAGAAACTTCCATTGGACCTCAGAATGTAGAAAAGGTTCAGGAAAGCAGGATAGAGGCCCAGCCCAGGGCCCAGGCAAAAAACCTTGAGGCATGATGGCAGCCAATGTGTACCCAGAGGTGCCTAGATGGCCAATACCCCAATATGACCAATCAGCCAGGAAGCCATTATGATGGCAGAAAAGGGATTACACAATCAATCAGCCAAGGAAACAACCATGGAAGAAAGGATTACAATTAGGGAGAATGAGTTGTTATGCAGCTGAACAACTGGATCCCCTGGAGGTGAAATCGTTCTCTCCAGCCTATGGATCCCCTCCAGGCACAGTAGCTTGACAATTTACCTGAGGATATGTACAAAACAGTGTCCATCCACATACTGATGTGGAAACTGGGAATGTGTAATAATATCCCAGTCATGACAGGCTAACCATTGTGACTTCACCAGGAGAAATAATAGCATCAGGTTTACTCATACGAATCCTAATAAGCACCTGGTGATAGTCACCAGATTCTGATTCGATCACAAAATCCAGCAATTTACTGGACAAGCTGAACAACTGACAACACCCTATGCTCACAATCTATATAAATGGCTTCCATTGGAAGGATTGGTAAAAACTATGCAGATCGGACGCTTAGAGGTGCCAGCTGGCCCAGTCACTACAAAAGATTAAAGCAGACACCTACATGTCTGGTGTGGAGGATCAATAGCAGCTGAAGTTGGTGCTGCCCCTATGAGATGGACTTTTGAAGGCAAAACAGGAGTTTTACTCCTTTATAGTTGAAAAAATCCCATCAATCTGTGGGAAGAGACGTTTCACAATTAGGTTAAATGAGTACTTCGGTTTTTAAAGCAGGGCTGCTTTGAAAACCTGCCAACACTTTCACCTTTCCTATCCAATGGAAAACTGATACACCAGTGTGGATAGAGCACTGCTCTTAAGTAAAGATAAAATTCAGGCCTTATTAGATATAGGCAGGAACAGCTTGACCAAGGACACTAAAACCTTCTCTAAGTCCTTGAATTTCCAGTATTTGTTGTGAAAAAGAAATCTGGAAAATGGAGGATGTTAGGTTTAAGAAAAGTGAATGAACAGATGGAAACTATGGAACTCTTTCACCTGGACTTCCATCTCCTATAGTTTCCTAGAAATGGCCTCTTGGGTCATAGATATTAAGATTGTTTCTATTCTATCCCTCTGGATAAGGAGGATATGAAAAGATTTGCCTTTTCAATGCCCAGCGTTAACTTATGAGCCTTATAAAAGATATGAATGGACAGTTTGCCACAGGGAATGAAAAACAGCCCTACTATTGTCAAATGTATGTTGCTCTGCTCTTGCTCAAGTAAAAAGCATTCCAAAAGATTATCTATTACATTACATGGATGACATTTTGGGATGTCACCTGAGGAACAAATTTAGAGGCATGTCTACAAAAAGACCATAGAACACTAAGGAATTACAAATTATACATAGCACCAGAAAAAATTCAAAGACATGCTCCTTTTCAATATTTAGGATATGAAGTATACCCTAAGGTGCTTACAGTTCAAACTCTCCTTAAAAAACAGAAAAGCTAAACACATTGAATGTTTTCAGAAATTGATGGAAATATCCAATGGATCGACCAGTGTTAGTTTGACTACCTATCAATTACAACCCTTCATATGACATTTAAGAGACAGTGCTTTAAATTTACCAGCAGCTTACAAAAGAAGCTCAAGAGGCTTTAGAAAGTTGAACTGGCTTTATCCAATTGGTTGAAAGAGTCACTCAAAAACCCTTGGAATATCAGTTTTGCCACACAAGAGGCACCCATGCATCCTTCATCAAGGACACAGTGTGATAAGTGGGTGAACCTCCGCACAACGGAACAAAGCCTTCACCCCTACCAGTGCTTGTGGCTAGAATTTATTAAAGGCCACTAACAAGCAATACAATTATCTGAGCAAGACCTGACAAGATATACACCCTTTATACCAATACACAAATTAATGTGTGTTGTGAGACCATCCTAGAGTGGCAAATTTTATTAGCCATCTAAATTTTTACATGGTCTCCATTAAAAGATAACTGAACTATTACATAATTGGAATGGATTCTTGAAGAAAAAGTTTCTAAAATTCCTCTTAAAGGACCAACTATCTTCACGGATCATCCAAACATAATATTTGTGCTGTGTACTCTCATGATCTAACTATAAAGAGAGTAGTCAGAACTCCTTTTCAGTCCATTCAGCAGAATGAATTGCAGATCATTCTACCTCTTACTTATTATCCAGGAACATAAATATAATATCTGATTCGGCCTATTCAGTAGGTGTGGTACAAAGAATTCCACAGCCAAATAAAAAGCTTCTAATATATCAGCTCTTTAGAAACTTCAAAACAAGTGAGAAAACATCCAAGTAAGATCTATATATTACATGTCCATTCTCATATGAACTCCAGGTCCCATATTTGATGCAATTCAAAAGGCAGATACCTTCAACTATGTTGGTCAATACCCCTTTATTCCAAGAAGCTCCAAGCATCTCATTCTAAATATCATCAGGCTGCTCGACTTTACGTTTACAATTTGGAATAACAAGAAACTAGCATAGTAAAAGCCTGTGAACGCCTTCCTTTCACGCTCCTACACTGCCTCCAGGAAGAAACCAGTAGTTTGAGACCCAATGAAATCTGGCAAATGGATGACCCATTATAAATCTTTTGGTCGTCTGTCTTTCATCCATATTTAGTAGGCACCTTTTAAATTCACTTTTGCAATCCAACAAAAAGACAGCCAGTATCACTAATTCCCTCATACAAGCATTTGCTTTATGGGTGTCCACAACAATAAAAAACAGACAATGGTCTCTTATACTTCAAAACATTTTGCACACTTTTGTCACAGTATAAATTTTACACACCACAGGCACCTTTTAATACTCAAGGACAGGCAATAGTGAAGAAGAAGCAGAGATATTAAGACACTCCTCCAAAAACAAAAAAGGAACACAGGTAACCCTAGAAACTTCTAAATCTATCTTTATACTATTAATCTTGATTTTTGGACAAAGATGCACTGGCTCCGGCAGAGAGTTTTATAACCCACGGAAGTCATGTCCAGTGCGAGCACTCCACTATCTTTAGATAATCGCCAGGTATGAGAGACCTAGAAAGTGGTGAATGGAAAGGACCAGATAGCTAACTGCTTTGGAGAGGGTTTTTCTTGTATCTCTACAGGTGAGAAGAATCAGATGGGTACCAAGAGCCATTTTGCCTTGTCCACCGCGAGACGACAGACCTTGAAACAAAGGGAAGACCCAGAAATATCGGGTGGTGCTGTTGCTGATTGTGCTCACCTGAAAAGAGCATGGCAGTTATGGCATTTGACTCCATGGACATCAAGATTGTTGGACTTAAAACCCTCAGGAATCATTGGATTCTCTGAGATATAGGACGAAAACTCTCAGGAATCATTGGATTCTCTGAGAAATGATAAGACTGTTACAACACTTCAAAATCTGCTGGAATCATTGGATTCCCTAATACATAAAAAGACTTTTGCAGGACTTCAAAAACTCAGGGGATCATTGGATTCCTGACATTGAAACAATGGACAATAGATTGGTTTTGGACTATCTCTTGGCTGCTGAAGAAGGTGTATGTGTCACTGTTATTTACATACCCACCTTCTAGGACTTCTGGTGATCTTTTCCAACACCATGTTGATTTATATTGTTTGCTATTCCGCTACTTGCATGTAAAATTCATGTTTGTTAAACCACATCGAGCCTGCACTGACTGGGGAGGGTCATCCCTAATAACCTCTGCGTTATTGCTATGTGCGGTTAATACCTCCCATGCTGATGGGTTTGTCATAATAAGACCCTTCAGCCCAGAAACTCCCTTTAGCAACCCCATTTCCTTTGGTGCTTTTCATCTCCCTTCCTGAAATGTCAGGTGGGGCGTGATCATCTCCTTTTAGTGCTTTCCCGCCTTTTCTGAGAAAGTCAGGAGGCGTGATCACCCTCTTTCGGTGCTTTCACCTCCTTCTCTGAGAAGTTAGGAGCTGTGATCCCTCCCCTTGGGGGCTCTGACCTCCCTGAGGAGTCAGGGATGGCATGACCACCTGTGTTCTAAAATAAAAGCGGGAGATGTAATGGGCTGAAGGCTGAGTTGATGCACTGAGGTCCCAAGTACATGAGGCTAACTAGTAATTGGGCTATACTCTATTAATATACATGATTGGATAAAAATGTCCCCACTCTCCTGCAAGTCCTGATGTGTTGTATAGGAAATGACGATTTTAGTGGGTGGAGGCAGAGAGAGACAGGAAGAGAAGCTGGGAGGAGATTGGGCCTGGGTTCGAGGACTCCGAGCTGCTGGTTTGTGTGGCTGCTGGTTGAGCTAGCTTCTTGACTCAGCTGCACATATTGCTACCGCCAATTCTCTTCCACCTCCGATCCTTCTTCACTAAGAATAAAGACTGACAATTTTCCCCTAACCTGAATTCCTGACTCCTGTCGATTTAAAAATACACGATCTTCACAGGAATGGGTGGATAAAAGAAATTTGTTCCAATGATCATGAAGGCAATTGGCCCTGTGGAGCACTCAGAATTTGGTCAGATATCAAAGCTGCCAAGGTCATCCACTGCCTCCCAGGCCACCATCATTAGACATTCTGATTTCCAGACACTGGACTTCAGTGACTGGAAGAGAAAGTGAGGCTAACAATTTTATGCAGTTCTGTCTCACTTAAATCCAACACACACAACATCATTGGTCCTCTTTGAAAACAAAGGACCAACAACTATTGGTTTCAACCCATCTACACTGGGATACAAAAAGCAACCCCCTGCCCAAGAGCTCACATTTTAATGGAAGACATTATATCAAAATTACTGGATACATACAAGACATAAAGGTATAGATGGAAGATAATTTCAAAGAGCAAACACCAGCAAGGGTAGAAGGTGAAGAAAGATTGAGGAAGGCTTCTACTATTAATCTTCTGAATCTCTATATAATTGAAGCTCATGGATTAAGACAATACCTTTTTTGTTTATGTCTAAAATTTGTTGTTGAATGCTCTTAGCCTATCTGATGCTAGACAAAAAAAAAATTTCAGACAATTACAACTTCAAACTTAATTCTTAAATTGGAGCCAAGGGGAATTGAATTCCATGTGCAAGGGAGATAAAGAAGTCACAATTCTAAGCAGATGCCTATATTTTTAATAACTATCCTGTTTACCTGAATATAGATTGTTCCTAAATACAAGACACACCTTTAAAATAAGGTGTTTTTTTTTTTAAGGAAAAAGTAATATCTGGATATTCAGTGGAAAATAACACTAATTATAGACCAAACTCAGGTTTTACTCAGGTCAGATTTTTTTGGAGTAAAAATTGCCACAACTTATATTTGGATCAATTCAGGAAGTCTGCTTAGTCAGACAGTCTTAAAACAGGTTCAAGGATAGTTTTGTGGCTTATTTTTTCATGGACTGGAAATAAATATTGAGGCTGTGCTAACAGGGAGTGAAATGAAAAGTCTCAAGAGTAAAATGAGTGGTTTGAAATGCAACCACAAAACCTGATTCAATATTTGATTTTAGTTCTTAATTGTGTTGATCAAACTGACTGAATGTTTTCTCCTGACCATCTAATTTGTCCTATTGTGACTATTTATTTAATTCAGAGCCTCATGCCATTAGCCTACCTCTTCCACTTGCTATATGGAATATAAAGTCTGACTACTAGTCTACTAAAATCCTTAGGGTCTGTCCACTTCCTGTATTTTCTATTAAAGCATTATATTGTTATGTTTTTCCTGCTTACCTCTCATCCCAAGTTCATTTAGGCTGGTTGTGGAGTTGGAGTGACCAAAAATTTTAGGCTTGTTTAGAAACCCTTTGGATACTTCCAAAGTCTCTGTCATCTATTTATGATTACTCCAAAGTTTAGTACTTTGAGTGCTTAGAGATCACACTAGGGTATCATACCTTGGGATCTCCTCTTACAACCTTCTCCCTAGGATCTTTTTGGATTTTATGGGAGGCACACTCTCAATCTTTTTTTCCTTTAATAGTATTTTATTTTTCCCCCTAATTACATTTCAAAACAATTTTTACCATTCATTTGTACAAAATTTTGAGTTCATTTTTTCTCTTCCTTTTCTACCTCCCCTTTCTTAAAATAGGAGAGAATTTGATAAAGCTTATACATGTGTTATCATGTGAACATATTTCAATATTAGTCACAGTTGTGAAAGAAGAAACAGATCAAAAGGGAAAAAAATCAGAGAAAAATGCTTCAATATGCATTCACAGTCCATTGATTTTTTAAATCTGGACATGGATGGCATTTTCCTTCATGAATCTTTTGTACTTGTTCACTGTGTTGCTGAGAAGAGCTGAGCCATTCATAGTTGATCATCACACAGTGTTGCTGAAATTGTAAACAATGTTCTCCTGGATCTTTCACTCTGCATCAGTTTGTATAAGTCCTTTCAGACTTTTTTGAAATCTGCCTGTTCATCATTTCTTATTGCACAATAGTTTTCCATTACATGCATATACCATAGCTTGATTCCAATATTTTGCTATCACAAAAAGGGCTGCTATAAATATTTTTTGCACATATAGATCCTTTTTTATTATCTCTTTGGAATACAGACCTAAAAATAGTATTGCTGGATCAAAAGGTATGCACAGTTCGATTGTCCTTTGGGAAGAGTTCAGAATTGCTCTCCATAATAGTTGCATCAATTCACAGTTCTACCAACAGTAGAGTATGCCAATTTTCCCATGTGCTCTCAAAATTTATCATTTCTCTTTTTTGTCACATCAGTTAATCTGATAGGTGTGAGGTGGTATCTCAGAGTTGTGTTAATTTGCATTTCTTTAATCAAAAATGATTTAGAGCATTTTTTCATGTGTTGTACTTTAATTTCTTTATCTGAAAACTGCCTGTTCATATCTTTTAATCATTAATCAATTGGAAAATGCTTTGTATTCTTATAAATTTGATTTAATTATGTATATATTTATCAAAGACATTTGTTATAAAGATTGTTTTCCAGCTTTCTGTTTTTCTTCTAATTTTGTTGCATTTTTTGTAAAAAAGCTTTTTAATTTAATATAATCAAAATATCTATTTTTCATTTTGTAATGCTTTCTGTCTCTTTTTTTGGTAATGAATTCTTCCTTTTCCCACAGGTCTAACAAGTAGACTATTTTTTGCTCTTCTATTTTACTTATGATGTCACCCTTTATATCTAAATTATGCACCCAACACAAGGTTTTATAGGTTTAATGTTGAAAAATTAACCATACTATGCTTTGAAAATAAAAAGCTTTAATAAAACAACACAAAAAAGAAATCATGCACCCATTTTGACCTTGTCTTGATATATTGTCTGAGATATTGATCTACACCTAATTTGTGTCCTGTTGTTTTCCATTTTCCCCAGAAGTTTTTGTCAAATAATGACAAAAAACTGGTTTCTTTGGTTTATCAAACACTAGATTACTATGGTCACTAACTACTGTGACTTGTGTACTTAATCTATTCCATTTATCCACCATTCTATTTCTTAGCCATTTCCAAATAGGTTTGATGATTACTGTTTTATAATATAGTTTGAGATATGGTGTTACCAGAGTGTTCTCTAGGTATAATAATCAGAAATACAGATAGATACAAACAACCATATTTGGTGGAGTGGAGAGATGACATTCTGACTTTTTATGGGACCCTCCTCCACAATAAAGCTGTTAATGGATTCCTGAAACTATCTTGTAATTATTATACATTTTATATATACTTATCTAACCTTGAGAACTACTGCTATTGAATCCACAGGACCTAGGGTAGTGGTTCACTCCCCATTTTGTATCAAGACATATGGTTTGACTGGGTTTAATTCTAATTAGAGGAATCAGGTTCTTATTTTCTTCACGTTCCATAGCTCATAAGTCCCCTACACTAGCATAACTAGGGAAAATTTGTTTTATATATATATATATATATATATATATATTATAGCTCATTTTTAGGGCCTTCTCAAAAGAAGAGAAGGAAAAAGTACTCAATGAACAATATGAATTAGATGTGGAACAGGCAATTATACAAAAGGAATGATAAACATAGAACATTTACAAACATGTACTAACAGAATTCAGTAATACATTATAAATACTGCTACAATCTGTTTGGAAGTTGACCGTTAAAATTCCTGTGATAATTTTTGTATTTGCCAGATTCCATTAAATCTATCAGTAATCATTTATTAAGTGCCTACTATGTGTCAAGTGCTAGGCTAAAAATCTCTATTTCTGTCTCTCTGTGTCACTCTGTTTCTTCCTTCTCCTTTTCTTTTTCATCTTCTTCCTCTTTCTTCTCTTTTTCTTGCTCTTTAAATATTTTTGGAGAGCTCAATCCAATATACATCCCATAGACTATTAGACTATTAACAAAAAGATCCCCAAAATATAAAGAGCTCTGATTTTAAAGAGACTGGAGTGTTGCAATTTGAATAACAGGATGCAGGTTTATGACAGGGATGCTTGGCCCACTCAGATAGCCATGTTATTTCTATAAACCAAATATGGCTACCTATGCATTGGTTTAATGTATTGACTCTGTTCACAGCTGATTATATATATAGAAAAAGCACTCAGCTAAGTTCTCCTAACATTTCCCTCTAAGCAATTTAAAAATAACACCTCAAATAAAATCCTGGAATAGCAGTGAAAATTTCTTCTACACCAAGATAACTTAGGAGATTAGACAAAGAGATCTGTGACATAGGAGTGGAGTGACATATGAATCAAAGACAAAGAGGAGCACTTTCAGTGAACAGGGAGTGAGAACCCGGAGGAGCAGGATCACTTTTGGTCACAAGATATCAGGGACCTTAAGGAACAGGATCACTTCATATCCCAAGAGATCGGGATCCTTGAGAAGCAGTATGGATCAGGAAAGTAGTGACCACACTTTTTCTCAGATCACATCACCTTTAAGAAAACCAAAAACTTCTAACCTTCCTAAACTAGCTCTGAAAATAGCTGTGTGAGAAAATATGAAACTTGAGATGGTACTCCCCTCCTGCCCCATGCTGGGAACAGAAACCAATCTTAACATAAAATTCAAAATCAAGAAATAGGAAAGAGCAAACAACAACAACAAAAGAATCTAAATATAAAAACATACTATGTTGAAAGGAAAGATCAAGATATAAATTCAGAAGAAGGCAATTGATTAAAAAAAAAAAGCTACAAGCAAAGCCTCAAAGAAAAATGTGAATTAAACAGAGTCCAAAAAGAATTACTGGAAAAGCTAAAAATAATGAGTTTCAAAATAAAAAAATAGTAGTAGAAAAAATTAAGTAAACAAACAAGAACAAAATAAGAAAATTATGAAAAGACAATTAATAGTTTCACAAAAGACACACAAAAATACAGAAGATAATAACTCTTTAAAAAAATAAGAATTGGCCAAATGCAACAGAAGGTACAAAAGTTCACTGGAGAAGATAATTAAAAATCAGAATTTAAAAAGTGAAACTTGTGATTCCATGAGACATTAAGAAACAATAAAACAAAATTGAAAGAATAAAAAAATACAAGAAAATGTGAAATATCTTAATGCAAAAACAACTGATCTAGAAAAATGATTAAGGAAAAATAATTTAAGAATTCTTGGAAAACCTGACATCCATCATCAAAAAGAGATTTTAAACATATTTCAAAATTAATGAAAACTTCCCTCATATCTTAAAACTAGAAGGTAAAATAAAAATGGAAAGAATGCACTGATCTCCTCCTGATCCCCAAATGAAAACTTTCAGAAACATTACAGTCAAACTTCAGAGCTCCCAAGTCAAAAGAGAAAATATTTCAAATGGCTAGGAAGAAACCATTCAAAAATTGTGAAACTACAGTCAGAATCATACAATAATTAGTAGCTGTTATGTTAAAAGAGTAAAAAGCTTGGAATATGTTATTCTGAAGAGGTAAGAGTTAGGATTACAAGCAAAATTAACATACCCAGCAAAACTGAATGTAAACATTTGAGAGGGAAAATGGATATTTAATAAAATAGAGGACTTTCTAGCATTCCTAATGAAAACCTCAGAGTTGAACAGGAAATTTGATTTTTTAATACAAGATTCAAGAAGCATAAAAAGATAAACATGAAAGAAATCATAATGGATTTAAGGTTAACTCTTTCTCTTTCTATATGGGAAGATGATTAAGAATTTTACCATTATTACAAAAATTAGAAGGATTCTAAATAGAAAGAGGTTGTGGGAGGGGGTTGATTATGTTAGGATGATTAAAAGAAATGTATAAGTGAGAACAATGGATGCTCTGGTAGAAGAGAGAAGTGAGGAAAAAATGGAGGATATTATTTTACATAAAAGAGGTATAAATGAAGAGTTTTTACAGGGGAGGGGGAAATGACTGGGATATACCATGCAGTGCTTGAATCTCACATTTAAATAAATGCAAACAGGGAAAAAATATATATATATAATATAACACATATTCAATTAGTAATAGAAATCTTACTAACCAACAGGGAAATAGGAGGGGGAGGGCATAAGAGAAAAGGAGGAGGTTGATACAAAGGAGGACAGATGAAAGAAGACAGTGGTCAGACTTTAGAGAAGGAATACAATAAAAAAAAAAAAAGGAAGAGAAGGATAAACAGAAGAAAATAAGATGGAGGAAAATGCAGAGTTAGTAATTGTAAATATGAATGAGATCAATTCATCTATAAAGCAGAAGTGGATAGCAGAATGGATTAGAAACTAGAATCCAGCAATACATTGTTTACAGGAAACATACTCCAAATAAGAGATACACATGAGTTGGAACAGAATTTATTATTGTTTCAGTTGAAGAGTAAAAAAATACTGGAGCAGTAATCATGGTTTTAGACAAAGTAAAAGTAAAAAATATTCACCACTAAAAGGAAAAAGAAGAAAAACTATATATTTCTAAAAGTAACCATAGACAATGAGGTAATATCAATTCTAAACATATATGCACAAAATGACATAAGATTCATATTCTAAAAGGAAAATTCAAATGAATTACAAAAGGGAATAGTAAAACCATACTAGTGAGAGATCTCAATACTAGATAAATTTGACCATAAAATAAATAAGAAAGAAATTAAGGAGATGCATAGAATGTTTAAAAAGTTAGATATTATAGAAATCTTGAGAAAACTGAACTAATGGAAAGGAGTATACTCTTTTCTCAGCTGTTCATGGCACTTTTAGAAAAATTAACCATCTATTTATGCCAGCTATCATGGCATAAAAACCTCACAGCCAAATACAGAAAAGCAAAAATATTAAATGCATCTTTTCCATACCACAATGCAATAAAATTACATTCAAGAAAGGGCCATGGAAGATTAAAAATTAATTTTAAAAATTATCTAATCCTAAAGAATAAATGGGTCAAAGAACAAATCATAGAAATTACTGATGATTTTATTAAAGACAAAGCAGTGAGACAATATAGCAAAATTTATAGATTACAGTCAAAGTAGTACTTGATGGGAAAATTATATCTCTAAATACTTACATTAATAAAAGGGAGGAAAAGGACATTAGTAATTGAATATATATTTAAAAAGACTAGGAAAAAGAACAAATTAAAAATCTTCAATTATACAAAAATAGACATCCTGAAAATCAAGTGAAAGAGTAAAAATTTTAAGTGTGAATAAACCATCAAATAAAAATATTAAAGCAATTATTAGAACTCATTTGGTCCAATTATATGCTAGTAAAATGGACAACCTTAGTGAAATGGATGAATATCTTAAAAACATAAACTTCCCAGATTTAACAGAAAAGGAAACTGTCTTAGAAAAAGAAATTGAGCAAACCATCAATGATATGATCTCTCTAAGAAAAAATTCCCAGGACCAGATGGATTTACAAGTGAATTCTACCCAACATTTAAGAAACAATTATTCCTAATATTATTATAATTATTAGTTAAACTTTATTAAAGTTTTTTTATTTACAAAATATATGAATGGGCAATTTTTCAACACTGACCCTTGCAAAACCTTCTATTCCAAATTTTCCCCTCCTTTCCCCCACCCCCTCCCATAGATGGCAGGTAGACCAATATATGTTAATTATGTTAAAATATATGTTCAATCCAATATATCTGCATATATATATATATATATATATATATATATATATAGTTATACAGTTATCTTGCTGCATAAGAAAAATTGGATCAAAAAGGGAAAAAAAACGGAGAAAGAAAACAAAATGTAAGCAAACAACAACAGAAAGAGTGAAAATGCTATGTTGTGGTCCTCACTCAGTTCCCACAGTCTTCTCTCTGGGTGTAAATGGCTCTCTTCCTCAGTGAATAACTGGAACTGGTTTGCATTATCTCATTGAAGAGATAATAATAAGTTGAAGAGAGCCACATCCATCAGAATGGATCATTGTATAGTCTTGTTGTTGCCATGTATAATGATCTCTTGGCTTTCCTCATTTCACTCAGCATCAGTTCATGTAAGTCTCTCTAGGTCACTCTGAAATCATCCTGCTGATTGTTTCTTACAGAACAATAATATTCCATAACATTCATATTTATTTATTCAGCCATTCTCCAATTGATGGGCATCCACTCTGTTTCCAATTTCTTGCCACTACAAAGAAGGCTACCACAAACGTTTTTTGCACATGTGAGTCCCTTTCCCTCCTTTAATATCTCTTTGGGATATAAGCTCAGTAGAAACACTATTGCGTCAAGCAAAGAGTATGCACAATTTGATAACTTTTTGAGCATGGTTCCAAATTGCTCTCCAGAATGTTTGGATCTGTTCACAGTTCCACCAACGATGTATCAGTGTCCCAGTTTTCCCACATTCCCTCCAACATTCCTCATTATCTTTTCCTATTATCTTAGTCAATCTGAGAGGTGTGTAGTTGTATCTCAGAGTTGTCTTAATTTCTCTGATCAATAGTAATCTGGAGTATCTTTTCATATGACTAGAAATAGTTTCAATTTCTTCATCTGAAAATTGTCTGTTCATATTCTTTGACCATTTGGAGAATGGCTTGTTTTTGTATAAATTTGACTCAATTCTCTATATATTTTAGAAATGTGGTCTTTATCAGAACCTTTGAATGTAAAAATGTTTTACCAGTTTCTTGCTTCTCTTCTAATATTGTCTGCATTAGTTTTGTTTGTACAAAACCTTTTTAACGTAATGTAATCAAAATTATCTATTTTGTAATCAATAATGATCTCTAGTTCTTCTTTGGTCACAAATTGCTTCCTCCTCCACAGATCTGAAAGGTAAACTATTTTATGTTTTTCTAATTTGTTTATAATATCATTTTTTATGTCTAGATTATGAACCCACTTTTACTTTATCTTGGTTTATGGTGTTATGTGTGGGTCAATGCCTAGTTTTTGCCATACTAGTTTTCAATTTTCCCAGCAGTTTTTTGTCAAATAATGAATTCTGATCCCAAAAGCTAAATCCTAATATTATTTGAAAAAAAAATGATAAAGGACTCCTACAAAATTCTTTTTATGACACAAATATGGTTTTTGTTTTTATTTTATTTTTAAAGTTATGCATGTACATCCATTTTTACATATTTCCATATGAATCATGTTAGAAGAGAAAAATAAGAATAAAAAGGGAAAACTATGAGAAAAAAAACAGAAAAAAAGGTGAAAATAGTATGTTTTGATATGTATTCAGTCTCCATAGTTCTCTCTCTGGATGAGGATGACATTTTTTTCCCAAGTTCATTGAAATTGTCTTGGATCACTGAATTGCTGAGAAGAACCAAGTCTATCATAGTTGATCATCACACAATCTGGCTGTTGCTATGTATAATGATTACCTAGTTTTACTCACTTCACTTAGCATCAGTTCATGAATCTTTTCTAAAATCAGTCTGTTCATCATTTTTTATAAAATGATAATATTCCATTATTTTTTATATGCTATAGCTTATTCAATCATTCTCCAGTTGATGGTCATCGATTCATTTTCCAATTCTTTGCCACCACAGAAAGAGCTTCTACAAACATTTTTGCACATGTGGGTCCTTTCCCCTCTCTTATGGTTTCTTTGCGATACAGCCAGTAATGGCACTGCTGGATCAAAGGGTATACACAGTTTCATAGCCTTTGGACATAATTGCTCTACAGGATGGTTAGATCAATTCACAACCCCACCAACAATGCATTAGTTTCCCAGTTTTTCCATATCCCCTCCAACAACAAATATGGTTTTGATACCTAAAGTGAAGAGAGCAACAACAGAGAGAGAAAGCTATAGATCAATCTCCTTAATGAATATTGATGCAAAAAAATTAAATTAAAAGCTAGCAAGGACATTACAATAATAAAACATCAACATCATACACTATGACCAGGTGGAATTTATATCAGAAATGCAGAGCTGGTTCAAAATTAGGGAAACTATTAGCATAATTGACCATATCAATAACAAAAACAAGAAAAATCTTATGATTATATCAGTAGATGCAGAAAAAGCCTTTGACAAAATAACAACATACATTAATATTAAAAACTCCAGGTATCATAAGAACATATGGAGTCTTTTTAAAATAATAAATGGTATCTATCTAAAACCAATGTGTAATAGGAATTAACTTAAATCTTTCTAATAGAGGTAAAGCAAGGTTCTGTCACCACTATTCAGTGTTGTACTAGAAATACTACCTGAAGCAATGAGACAAGAAAAAGAAATTAAACAAACAAAAATAGATAATGAGAAAACAAAACTATCATTTTTTTTGCAGATGATAGGATGGTATTCTTAGAGAATCCTAAAGAACCAATTTAAAAACAGTTGAAACAATTAAAAACTTCAGTAAAGTTGCAAGATATAAGATAAACCCACATCAATCATCAGCATTTCTATATGCTAACAAAATCCAGTTTCCCTGGTACTCATTTCTAATCTTTGCAATGACTAGCTGTGTCTGAAGAGGACTTTTAATGAAGCATGTTACCCACCTTATGATAGAGTTTGATGTAAGATGCAGAAAAAGACATATTTTGGAACATTGTTACTGTGTGGATTTGTTTTGCTATGATTTTATGGAAAGTATTTTTATTTAGATTGTTCAAGAATTATTGACCAATGAATTCACCAATTGATCAATCATTAAGTACCTACCATGTACTAAGTGCTATGATGGGTGCCAGGGATACAAATGCAAAGACTAAAGCAATCCTTAAACACAATGAGCTTACCAAGTAAAAATATAGAGAGAGAAGAGTTAAGAGGACCAGAACAGAGTTAAAGAAGGAACAGTCATCAGGTACAAGGGCAAACAGACAGATCATGCATTTGATAAGTGCTTATTCTGCAAATACTGTGCTAAATTGAAGGTACAGATAAAAGCAAACAAAAAAGAACCTTATATTTTAATGGGGAAAGAAAATCTAAAGGGAAACTTTAAAGGAAGAAGGATAGATGTAGCCCAACTGGAAATTCCTGGGATAAAGCACTGGAACAGAGCTAGATAAAGCCAAATGTTCTATCAGAGCTTAAGGTTCCACAGATGGCGTTTATTCTCAGGTGAGGAGAGAAGGGAAATGATAATTAACATTTATATAATGCTCACTACACACTGGTTGGTAAATCCTCTACATTTTACAATTATTATCTTATTTGATTCACACAACTGTGGGAGATTGGTGCAACTAGTATTCTTACTTTATGGTTGAGGAAAATGAGACAAATAGAAGTTAAATGACTTTCCTACTGTCACTCAGTAAGTATCAGACTGGGTTTGAACTTGAACCAACTATATACTATCATAAAAGCAATCTTTTCAAAGACTTCTTTTTCTCATTCTTGAAAATCCAAATAAGCTTTTGCTGTCTATAAGCCCAAATACCTGTCCTTGACTATTGGGGTCTACCACATTAGTTTCTTATAAACTTTCCACTAGAACCATAGGAGTGTATGATCACAGAGCTAGAATTGAAAGAAGCCTTAAAAGGCACCTAGACCCCACTTTATAATTGAGAAAACTTTGTTTTTATTTTTTTATTAAAGTTTTTTATTTTCAAAATATGTGCATAGATAATTTTCAACATTCACCCTTGTCAAACTTTGTGTTCCAGTTTTCCCACCTCACTTCCTCTATCCCCTCCTAAAGGCAAGTAATCTAATATATGTTAAACATATGCAATTCTATACATGTTTCCACAATTATAATGCTGCACAAGAAAAATCAGATCAAAAAGAAAAAGAAAACAAATGAAAGCAAACAACAACAACAAAATGAAAATATTATGAGTCATTAGGACTCAGTCCCCATAGTCCTCTCTCTGGGTGTAGATGGCTCTGTTCATCAGAACAAGAACTGTTGTGAGGATCAAGTGAAATAACAATTCTAAAGCACTTACCTCAGTGCCTAGACATAGTATACACTATTTAAATGTTAGTTATTATTTTTATTGTTGTTGTTGTTGTTAGGAGAATAGTGATGAGGATCTAATTAGTCTTGCTTGTAACTGTTACCTCAACATCTTAAGTATGTGTTAATGGTCACACTGGCTGCTAACAATAAGTCATTCTTGCAAATAAAATAAATATTAATAAATGTGTATGTATGAAATGATTTATGCAAATTCTGTGAGTGGTATGGCAAGATAAGTTTTGGAGGCAAAATGAATCCTTGTATTGGTTTTTATACATGATTCTGTTTAGGGTTGTTAAGCCTGACAGGAGAGCTGAATGTTACATTATTCAAATATAGTCCAATAATATTTGCTGGCCTCCTTCAGTTTTTGAATATTCACTATACATTACAGTTCTTTGTAAATACTTCTAAACTTAATATTTCCTATGTTTTAAAACAAGTTTTTTAGATGTTGATAATAATGAGTAAATAGTATAAGGACTATTGGAATCATTTTTGGAAAGATTAAAGAAGTTAGTTTGTTGCTAGATGTCACAATATATTGGCAATTATTTCAATCACATCTGGCAACAAGCTAACTTCATAACAATAACAATCTTTCTATATATTATTGCATATTTTAATAGAAAACCTCTGAAACTTTTATTATAGCCCCATCACAAAAATTCACTATTATTATGGTGATATTGCTATTTTAAAACATAAATAAAAAGTCGTGAAAAATACAGAATAAGTTATGATTTCAGGAATCCCTGAGAATTCCTAGGTATCTTGACTTGTTATTCCCAAATCCCAAAGACTGACAGCTCTTGAGAATTTGGAAACATTATTACCAGTTAGAAAAAATTTGCCAATTCTTTTTTCCATACCCTTATTATTGATGCTTCCTCCACTTAAACTTCCCAAACTGTTATCTTTTTTGAATCTCAACTATCTTTCACAGTTTGGTTTAAATTCTTCCTCCTCTATAAATTCTTCCCCTGATTCCTCATTTCCAATGGTGTCTCCTTTTGAAGTCAATATTACACACTTTAGTGCTAAGTTTCTCTATGATGATTTTATGTATGTTTGTGTCATCTCCAAAATGAGATATTGAATTTCATGAGGATAGGGCTCTTGCGATATATTTCTTTATATATTTCTAATATTTTCCTCATATATACTTAGCAGTTTACATAGTATTGATCATGTAGGTATTTCATAAATATTTGTTAAGTGATTTAAAAAAACTGGGGTAGTCAAATGTGATCACAGTTTATATGAATTTATATCAGTCCATAATTTTAGAATTAGAAGGGATGCTAGCAGATCATTGAAACCAGTCACCTCATTTTGAAGATGATGAAGATGAGGCAGAGATAAAATGATTTGCTGGGGTTTATACAGCTAGAATGCCTCTGAAGTAGGTTTTGAACTCATCTCTCTAATTCCAGTCAAGCATCATGTCACTTTACAATTCATTTAATTGGCTATATTTTTTCATAACATTTAAATAAGTATTCCTTTATTCTTTTCTACTACATATGTCTCTAATCCAATCTTGTGTCTTTGATTACCTTATATAACCAATTTTAATAGCAAGTAGCATATACAGTCAAGTTTTTTTTTTCTCTTATATTTTACAAGTGTACATTTATCTTGTGTTTTTAGTTTAAGGAAGTTTAGATTATACATGCTGGAGTATTTGAGGCCATCCCCTTTTTGTGGAATTCTAAGCCCAGAAAGTTTTCTTGTCCCAATAAATTCAGTAATTTACATTTTAGGTGCCATTCAATTATTTCTGAGATTTTAGTGATGCAAAATGGCCTCAGGTTACATCTACACAATATCAAAAAGCTGGTTCAAATCAGATAAAAAAATCACTTCTAAATTGGGATGTCATATCTACATTATTTCTCATTTGAATGTTTCATAATAACCAGAATTGCTAGGGATTTTACCACTCATTTCTCATTCTCATTTGAATGTTTCATAATAACCAGAATTGCTAGGGATTTTACCACTTTGAATATCATCTAGCATTTTTTGCAGAAAGCCTTGGACTCTTCTGATTTTGAATTGTTTCTTGGAGAGATAATTGATTTGGGTTGAAGAGGTAAAGACTAGGCTCTAAGAAAGATTCAGCTAACTTCGTAATTGCTCCATCAAATAAGGAATCAAGTATCATCTTTCTCTACTAAAGGGGGAAAAAAAAACCCATGCAATATCTCTTTACAAAAAGTCTATTGTAAATTATTTGTGACCTGTTTCAATATTAAGGGTTCTTATCAAATAGAATGTTGTTAATTCACTCTATGCCTACTCAGGCCCTGAAGAATTTTTAGTATTCAACTAGAGAGCTTTGTAATGAACAAGCAGCTCAATTATTCTAGTTTTATTATACAAAGTTCCGGAAATTCTTTGGCATGAGGGAATTAAAATACATTTTCTCTGGCAAATGGCAACAATATTTGATTTGAAGACATATCCCACACAAGTAGCTTTTGACTAAATGTAATTTATTTAGAAACAAAAGTTTTTGCATGTTTTAATCTCTTCTATTCTGACCTTAATTGTCTTGCTAAAAAGGGCTTTTGTTCCAGAGTTGCTAATGTTCATGTTTAAAAGAGTTTATGTTCATATATAAAATGTATATTTGTGATGTTGCAAAAATGAAACCAGACATTGAACCTAGAAACTTACTCCCTTCATGCAAAAGGGAGAAGAATGTCCTTATCTCCTACCAGATTCTGTCCTGGAACCCAGCCTACACCCAGCCTAGAGCAGGGGAGGAGTAAGAAGAGGGCAGAATTTCTCTAACCAAGTCAGCATTGTTTTTGAAGTTAATAATCAATTTTTGTCTGCACTGAGCAGCTGATCCTTGGTTATCATTTCTCTGTCCCTTAGAACAACCCCAATTTCACAAGCAGGTTTTAGAAGGATGAAAGTTGTGAATAACTCTTCTGTTCGTATCTTTAAAATTTAAATAAATTTGTAGGAGGTTTTAGACATATAACTAGCCCAAAGTTAAGTTTCCTAAAATATATCTAGGATAAGCAACATGAAACATACTCTTGAATTAACTTTTAAAGATAAATTCACTTAAAAAAGAGGTACTGGGAGGATACAATATCCCATGGGTAGGAATCTCAGATCATAACAGAGCAGCAGCTGAGAAACATGCCGGTATATGGGCTAAGCTAGATGATGATGGTGTCGTTGCAAGAGTAAGAAAAGAAGCATCCTTTCTGACAGTTTATTATTTTTATTTACAAGGTACAAAGTTTAGTTGTTTCAGTGTTGCTTGCTGAAGTAATGCTGACTCTTAAATATTGGTGTCTTGAAACAAAACCTCAGCTACTCTATACTAGTTAGAGCTCTGAAGTAATTTCTTCAAAGGTTTATAAAAGTCTACTCTCTGCCTCAAGAGTTGGAGAAATGGACAGACTTTTACTATAATTAGATTTTTTTTCAGTGAATATAATATAGGTTTTCTTTTTAATTTTGTATACTAATAACGTATCATATGCAAGAATCCTGATATCAAGTGGGAAGATAAACTGGATGACTGCTAAAGTTCTTCCCACTTCCAAGGTTCTATAACTTTATAATATTAATTGCTTCTTTTATTGCATATAGAGTATATTGCAAATCAATGAAAGTTGGAAAAACAGATTCTTAAAATCTGTCAGTTTTTCCTAAAGCTTCGTCTGTTGAATACCAACAACTTGCCTAATTTGGAGGCATGGATTCCTCAGTTGTTACCATGACTGAGAAGTAAACAATTGAACTGATGAAACTCAGGTGTAAACCTGAACAAAAAAAAGACACTTTCTGGACCCTCCTATCAGCTAGTTATCTCTTCTTCATCCCATCCTTCCTGTATTATCTTTGGCAATCTTTTCTTCTCTCATGATTTCAGCTAGCATGTGACAGTTGATTTTCTAATTTTTTCCCAATGAATGTTACTGGTGGGGCTCTTCTGATGTGGTATTATATATCCTTCTTCCTGGGATATTTAAAATATAGGTGCCATGCTGATTAGGCAACTAAGGGAAGACAGATACACACACACACACACACAAAGATATAGATAGAGACAAAGAGATAGAGAGGCAAAGGAGAGAGAGAGAGAAAGAGAGAGAGAGAGAGAGAGAGAGAGAGAGAGAGAGAGAGAGAGAGAACTTAGTGAGTTATATCTTCTCTAGTCAAAATCAAGAAAAAAGTGCTCTTGCTCCTATACCTATGAGACTCTGAAGCAGCCTAGAGGAACTTCATTCTCATCTTGTGATCAGCTCAGTGTAAGAAAGACAAAGTACAGTCAAAGTCTTGAGACTGTCTAAGACTTGTAGTTATCCAAACTCCTGTCAGCTACCTAAGTTTTTCCTGTAAGTACACAATTTCTCCTCCCATGTCATGGAAGTAAGAAAAAGGAGTGTGAAAAGATAAAATTGCAGCCTATGAATTGAAGAACTCAGAATTTGGAGAGATACCAGACTTTAGACTGGATTATTAAACTTTGACTTGACTACATTTTATACTATCCATGTCTGCTACTTTCATGCTTCCCATAATCTAATTAAATGATTTTGATTCACTGCAATATTAATTTTAAGAGACTGTTAAAATATCTGGATCTAAGAAGAGGAAGCAATGGGTGGGATAGGGGCTAAGCCAATGTACTTGCACATTGAATCCAAGATCTACTATAAGTACTATAGACTTAGACTTAACTGAAAAGGGAGCTTACCCACTAATTCCTAAAGGAACTAATGCAGTGCTCTTTACCTAGTAAGGATTTAACAAACTTTTAAATTATATTATCTCTACAAATGAGTCTCAAATCTGTTTAATCCTCTTGAGTCCCAGTTCTACATTTCCAACTGGCTACCAAAGGTCTCTCATTTGAAGGCCCCATCACCAAAGTACATCCAAAATCAAACTCATTAAATACCTTGTTTCAAATAAGTTTTTCCTTATTTCACTTTTGATAATTCCATTTTTCTAGTCAACAAAGTCTTAAAATGATTAAAAATGGAAGTTGGACCAGGAAAGAAGGCAGAGCAAAGATACCTTAGTAGAGAAGTAGTCAATTGAACTCTTCCAAATTTCCATTCAAACAACTGAAATTGAGTTCTAGATTAGCAAAAGCAACAAAAGAGTGGATGAGACAATTTTACATTCCAGGACAATTTAGAAAGGCAGCAGGAAAGTTCTGTTTCATGAGGATACTTTTATGAATAAAATAGAAAAAGAGCAGATCAATGACTTGAGTGTGTAATTTTAAAAACCTAGGGGAAAAACAAATTTAAAATCTCCAATTGAACAGCAAATTAGAAATCCTAAAAATCAAAGACGAGATTAGTAAAATTGAAAGTAAGAAAGCCATTGAATTAATCGATTAAACTAGGAACTATTTGTATGAAAAAACCTAATGAAGTAGATTAAACCATTGGTTAATTTGATTTCAAAAAGAAGTAAAAAAATTTAAGTATAAAAGTATAAAAATGAAAAGAGTTAATTTACCACCAATGAAAATCTATCATAAAGATAATACACTACAACCTTATAAAAAAAAAAACAACTAACTAAATAAATGTTTAACATCATTGCACATGTATAAACTGTATCAGATTGCTTATTTACCTGGAAAAGGTGGAGGGGAGGGGGTATAATAAATTTAGAACTAAAAAATTAATTAAAAAATGAAAAAATGATCTTTACATACAATGGGAAAAATCATATTTTCAAATTATGTGTGTGCACATATGCATACATGATTGCATATCTACAAACACACCCAGAACAAGCTATATAGAAAATAATTAGAAAATAAACAGAGGGAAGAAAAAGCACAAGAGTTAAGAGGGGGTGAGAGAGACTTCCTGTAGAAGATGGGGTATAGTTGGGATTTAAAAGGAAATCAGAGAAGTTAAGTAGGCAGAGGTGAGGAGGAAAAGCATATCAGGCAAAAGGTACAATTAGAGAAAATGCTCCAAGTCAAGGGAGAGAATGTCCTGTTTTCTTTGCCTCTATTTCTACCTAGTCTTAATCACCACATAAATGTAGCCTCAGACAAGCTGAGACCTATTGAAAACTTTAGATTAAAAAGACCAAGGTCTCCCACAGCATCCAGGACCATCTCCTGTTGTCCTGATCCATATCTTGCCAGTGGACCCAGATGACTCTGGAGGGGAATGAGGCAGGTGACCTTGCCCATCTTTCCCTCACTCAAATTCAACTCACTTGCATGGCATGGCATGGCATCACTTCCCTGATGTCATGGTCCTCTTTGAGAATGAAGGACAAACAACAAACAACAACAAAAGGTTTATATCAGGAAAACAAGGCTGACAACATCAATAACAAAACCAACAAAAATCATATAATTATCTCAATAGATACTTTTGAAAAAATACAATACTCATTCCTTTTAAAAACACTGGAAAGTATAAGAATAAATGGCACTTTCCTTAGAGTGATAAGTATGTCTCTAAAACCATCAGCAAGTGTTATCTGTAATAGAAATAAATTGGAAGTCTTTCCAGTAAGATCAGGGGTGAAGCAAAGATGTTCATTATCATCACTATCATGCAATATTATTCTAGAAATCCTACCTATAACAAGAAGACAAGAAAAAGAAATTGAAGAAATTAGAATAGCCAATGAGGAAGTAAAACTATCAATCTTTGCAGATGAAATGATGATATACTAAAGAATCTTGGACAAGCAATTAAAAAAATTATTTTTGAAATAATTAACAACTTTAGCAAAGTTACAAGATATAAAAGAAAACCACATAAATCATCAGCATTTCTATATATTACCCACAAAGTCTAATGGCAAGAGATAAAAAAAGAAATTCCATTTAAAATAACTACAGACATTATAAAATACTTGCTAATCCTGTATAATCTGGCTTCAATTCTCAAATACTTTGAAATAGCCCTCTCTATACTTAGCAGTGTTTCCTCAGTTGTCAAATCTGATTAGTTTTTCTCAATTCTAACCTTACTTGGCCTTTCTGTAACATTTGGTACTGCTAACCACCCTCACCTGTTAGATACTCTCTTCTCTGCATTTCTGGTAAGCTCTTGGTTTTCCTCTGTCTTTCCTCTTGAACAATTTTAGCTATCTTATTACCATTCTCTTCTATTCTGACCATCATTTTCCTTTGCTGTTCACTTGAAGAATGAACTTGACTCATGGAACTCTAAATTTTGACAATCCAGCTTTGGTTTTATTTTGCTCAGTTTCAGTCCTTCTTAACACAGTAATTTCAATTATTCTCAAGTTATTTCTCTGTGATCTGTTTTCCAGATCAGTTGTTTATATGAAATATTTCAGGTTTTCCATTTTTAAAAATTATATTGACTTTGTTTTAAAATTTCCCATTTTCTCAATAACTTTTCTTGAGTCCATTCCAATTTTTAGGAAGTTTGTTATTTGAGTAGGATTTTGTACTTCTTGTCTTAAGCCATAAATTCTCTTTCAAATTCTATCCTTGATATTTTTATTTCTTTTCCAATTTTTTCCTCCAGCATTCTCTTTTCACTTATAACATCATTTTAAATTATTTTTTTTAAAACTCTTGCTTCATTTTTTCTAGGCATTCTAATTTAAGTTTGTGACTGAAGCACATTTTTCTTTAAGCCTTTGCTTGGAAGCATTTTTGAGTTATTCTTCTGGTTTTGTTTCTTGAGCATTTCTGGCACCATAATACTTCTTTTCTTTTTTGATTACTCCTTCTTCTAGTCACCCTTCCTAGGATGGGACTTTTGTGATAGGGATTAGTTTTGTGCAATTCTTGTGTGCAATGTAGTGACCTTCCATGAACCTGGTAGTTCTTGTCTGGTATTTTGATGTGATAATGTAACTTTTATTCTTTGATGCTGAGTTCAAATTCCCTTTTTTTTTTTTTTTGAGATCCTCCCTCTTTAGGGGCAGAGTATTATGTCTCTGTTCTGCTTCAGGGTTTTGCTTCTGAGAACCCACTCTCCCTTTGATCCTGCTCTGGTCACTTGTGATCTTGGCCTGGAAAAATGACCCACTGTGGTTTCTTAGTTTTTCAAATCAGAAAAATGGCCTGGCAATTGTCTAAGGTCTTTGTGGGAATTTTTGTCACGAGAACTGGGTTCACTGCTTCCTCCTTTGCCACAATATTAGCTGATCCTGGGCACTGCATTCTAGGATAGATGTTGATGAGTGTCCATATAAAGTCAAGTAGGATGATAAAAGACTATGGATTACACTATATGAAGAATAGTTGAAATAACTCAGGTGAATTAGCCTGACTTCTTCTACCTTCAAGCATTTAAAGTGTGTGTGTGTGTGTGTGTGTGTGTGTGTGTGTGCGTGTGTGTGTGTGTGTGTGTGTGTGTGAGAAATGGAGATCAGATTTGTCCTATTTGACCTGAAGATAGAACTAAGAACATCAGATGAAAATTGCAAATTTCTGTTTCAGGTAAGGGAAAAATTTCTTTAATAAATGGCTTTCTCAGTTTCATGAAGAGGAGAGCAAAGGGATCTTGGAGCGGTTATCAGAATCATGTCTTTCTCTGAGTCAGAGGGAAGACAGGAAGCAGGGGGAGGGGAGATGGGAAGTCTCACTAGTCATCACTCAGGCTACTTCTAGTCTGCTTGCATGGCCACAGCCCAACTGGTGTTTCAGCCATAGCTGTAACCAGGCTCCAAATGACAGGAATCAGTCTCTGTAAAGAGGGGCACAGGCAGTAATGTGCTATATAAATGTTTAAAACTAGCTCTTCGGGGGCGGGGGGGGGATGCATTCAGAACACACTTTTAAGTTTAATCTACATTATTAAACATTTTCTCTTTCACTTTTTAAGTTAAGACAATCAACAAAATATTTAAAAACTCTTGATTTGCGATTGCCCTCCCTCTCAAACCAACTTTTATTGAACTATTTTGTATTTATTCATGTTTCCTTTTCCCATGTTACACTGTTTACATATCTCCTTGTTGTCTTCCCTATTATTAGGGAATGTTTCATTCATTTTATTTGTATCATCTCTGTCTAGCACAGTGCCTATGTATCAGTACCTATGTGTCAGTAGGTACTTAAAAATACTTGTTTATTGATTGGCTTTCTTAAAACTGTCAGTAAATATTTTCTTCTTTGAACTTTTTGAAATGTATTCTTACAAGAAAAACAAGTTGCCATACACATGTGAATATCATATAGTGAAATCTTCAAATTTGGGAAGTGGAAGTGATGAAAGTGAGTGGAAGAAAGGAAGGTGAGAAATCCTTCAAAATGTATCCTACTTGTCATGAAAGAACCTCTGACACAAAAGTTGCATATAATTAGATGTGTGGTATCATTCCCTTACTAGACTGGACGCTTCTTGAGGGTATATAATTTGTCTCAATAGTTTAAACATTCTCAGCACCTACTATAGGGTTCTGTACACAGTGAGTGCTTATTAAATATGTGCTGATTAATTAAATTGAAAAGTACTTGGAACAAAAACATAACTGACTTTAAGTGGTCAACAATTATTGTATATTCTCCCTTTAGGGAGATATATACACAATTAGGTATCACATTATCACTATGATTAGTGATTTAGTCTAGGTCAATTAAGTGTTTTCAGTTATGTAATGGATTTCAAAGGTTAATGAAGCTTCATAATGGATGGATGCACGCATACACCCTGTGCAGCTGGCAGGAAGTACTTTTGTTTGGAAGTTTGTCTGCTCACAAATATTTTGCTACAAGCAATTCCTTGGACTGCTCTGTGGAATTCTAGGGTCCTTGGGAACACATATTGCAAATTGCCGGTACTGACCTTTTCAACATTTTTGCATACTTCTCATTTTGGATTCTGTTGTTTGACTCTGATGTCAGCCTTTTAAAATTTGAGAGGCAATATGGTAGTAGTGTATGGTATGCTTGACTTGAGAGGTAAGAACTAAGTTTGAATCTGTCAGACTACTGGCTCTATCCCTGGCTCCATAGACTTTTCTATTTCCTCCTCAGCAGCCCATCCTACCTCCTTTTTACAGCTCCCATTTATGTATTGTTTTCCTTCCCTCATTGGACTATAATCTTCTCAAAAGTAGGGACTGTCTTTTTTAGTCATATTTGTATTCCCAGTACTTAGGGCACAGTACCTAGCCTACAATAAATGCTTAATAAATGCTAAATCTATCCACCTATTTCTATCTCAATATTTATTCATGTCTTTATCTTTTCTATTTTTCTTTTTCTAACTCTATATTTCTCTCTCTCTCTCTCTCTCTCTCTCTCTCTCTCTCTCTCTCTCTCTCTCTCTGTCTCTCTGTGTATCTTCATCTCTGTCTTTGTTTCTCTCTCTGTCTTTCTCTCTCTCTGATACTTCCTAGCTATATGACCCTGAGCAAATTAAACCCTCTCTCAGCATTTGTTACCTCATATGGAAAAAAGTAGAGATAATAACAAAACTAGGTTGTTACCAGGATCAATTGAGATAACATAATAATGCTTTACAAAACTCAAAGTACTATATAAATATGAACAATTATTGAAGTAATCATTATTATTACTTTGAACAGGACTTTTGGTTTTATTTCTATAGGGAGCTCCCCATGAGAAACTACCTCTCCCCAGATTGGTACCAACTCTGCAACTTAGAACCTTGAAGAGTTTCCTGGGACACTGGAAATTTAAGTGATTTGCCTATGGTCCCACAGTGAGGACTTAATTCCTGTGTGATGCTAGTTTACAAAATTTAGGCATCATTATTAGGTAAAATATTATCTATTCAATTATTTCCCAACTATTCAATATTTTATTTGTTTACAGTATTTTATTATTATGACTATTTATACCTGCTTTATAATTTTGATTCTACCTCCTCTCTGCTTCTTTTGTAATCTCTCCTTCCTCAAGTTGTTTTGTATTTATTGATCTGTTATATGCGATATTTTTCCTTCCCTTGTAGAAGGGAAGGAATATAACATTTACCTCACAAGCAGGGCTTTTGTGAGGATAAAATGAAATAATATATGTAAAGCTTTTTGCAAACAAAATGACATGTAAATGCGAGCTATTTTTATTTTATCATCATCGTTGTTGTTATTTCCTTAACCATGAATGAGGTTGCACTGTTTATTTCCTATTTTTCTTCTTCTTTAGTGAGTTGTCTTTATCTTTTTTGTCTCCAGGCAGTTTTCTTTAGTGATTGAGAGCCTCCCCTAATCTCCCACCCTATCAAGGGTTTCAACCACTTTGCCAATCACCAAGCATGCTTTGGGATTCATTCCAAAGGGTGGGAACTGCTGGATTAAAATGGCAGCCCTTTAACAGTATGTTCTTGGGTGTTGGTTGTCTCCTCTTGAAATCTGCATCCGATTTGCTTCCCACAGCCAACAATACTCATGTGGTTTCCTCAGTGGAATTGCACAGGCTTCATAGCCAAGACAAATTGGGTCTATTAAATGAGAAGTTGTTAAGTGAGTGTGAATGAGAAGCAGGTTGCACCTTACTGGCCACTGATGGTGGGCCTAGCATTAATTTGTGGGGAAAAAAATCATCACCAGAACAAATGCTTGAAACCATAGTATCTAGTTTCGTGTTTAAGAGACATTTCCATTTCACAAGACATTCACAGTTCTGTACCCCTGCCAGAGGTCACTGGAGGGTGAGTAGGATCAGAGTTAAAACTAGGGTGGAGTGATGGAGCCTTTAGAGGCCATTGCCAACACTTGTTTCTTTGTAGAAACAACTGAGCTTAGTCCTTAGCAAGAATAATTAAATAAGGAAGATATCAGGTGGGCACACCTCTTCACATCCTCCCCACAAACAAAACACTCATCATCACAATCCTCCCATGAAATCTTCCCCCTCTTGACTTCTCTTCCCAGGATCCCCAGCAGTATTTGAGGACATATTTTATTTTACTTTTTTCCAGATGGGAAAATTGCTAGTTTCAGCTCTGAAGAGTATTAGAAAGGGGAAAAAGGAATTCATTTTAAGAAGAAAATTAGCTGGAGGAAAAAAATTAGAAGAGACACATAGGACTAATGGATCCCAAAAATCTAATTTAATTTGTAAGTGAGAATATTGATGAGATTCTTTGCTAAAGTAATATTATTAGCTATAACAAGGTTGCAATTAGCATTTGTTTTCCATTTCTTGAAGAGACTTAAAAAATAGCTCCCTGTTGAAAACTGTATCTGCAAAGTCACCACCATGCCAATATTCTAACTAGAACCTTGGAACCAATTTATCTTACAAGTTTCTGCCTAGTGACCTACCCTTTGCTCTGTAAATAACAAATGCTATCTCCTGCTCCCCTAATCTCTATTTATTCGACATCCTTAGCTTCCTCATTGGAAATGAGGAGATGGGTTAAAATCTTAGGTAAATCACTTAACCATGTTTGGAAAATAAGTAGGTTGATTTAGATCAAAGCTTCTTAAATTGTGGCTTGTTACCCTATTAGGATCATGTAAATGAATTTGGGGAGCATGAAAAATTTGGCAGCATTAAAAGGCATCAAATATTCTACCAAGATTTAATTATTTAAGTAAAAACAAACATCCATCTTATTAGTATGCAAATTTGCTTTTGTCTTTAATAAATGGTGTATGTATACCAAAGAATTGTTTTAAAATAAATTTCTTTATAATTTAATACATAAATGTTTGATTTGTAGACCTATGTTATATACCTAAAAACCCAGGGTCACATGACAATGTCTCAGGTGAAAAGGGATGGTGGGTGAATCAAGATAACCTCTGAGGTTCATTCAAGTCCAGTACTAAAAGCCTATGATTCTATAACCAACTTTCTGTTATTTCTTCCTTTACTCTCATCCTTATCCATATCAATCTTTCTTCTTCCCAGCCATTATTTTATTTGCCCTTCCGTGGTGCAACTAAAGTAACTTCTCTAAGCTCATATCTGGACATGTAACTTCCTTCCTCAATAAACTCCAATAGCTTCTTGTTCCTATAGTCTCTAAGATAAAATACAGACTCTTTGGCTTTTAAAGTTCTCACAGCCTGGCACAACTCTAACTTCCTAGCCCTATTATATATTTCTTACTTTCCCATATTCTTCAGCTCATTCAAATCTCTACACACTGTACACCATTTCATGTCCCTTTGCTTCTGCTAAGACTGCCCCCATACTTGGAATGCACTCTCTTTTCACCTCTGCATTGTAAAATCTCTCTCTTCCTTCAAAATGCAGCTCAAACATCATTTTCTTCAACAAAAGGCTTTTCTGATTCCCTTGCCACTCATTCCCAGCTGCTAGAGTCCTCCCTCTCTAATTACCTTGTATATAATTCTTTGTATTTATTTTGTATTTAATCGGCATGCTTATTTTGTTTATATTCAGGTAGGATGTCTCCAAACTCTTAGTACAATTTTAAGCTACTGAAGCTTGAGCTCTAATAAAAAATAACTAAAGCCATTAAAGCTTAAAACTGCTTTAAGACTTTTGGGACACTATATACACATATATGTTATAATATATATGTACACACATATACACATATATATGTATGTGTGTCATCTTCCTCAATAGAATATAAACTTTTTGAGAGTAGAAATTGTTTCATTTTATCTTTCTTTGTCTCTTTGTACAGTGCCTGGTATGTAGTAGATACATGATAAATTATTGTTGAACTATGAATTAGAAACCCACTCTTTTGCTAACAATTCTTCTTCATTCTCAAACTCTTCCTTTTATAGTCCATCCACTTCAAGGTTCTTTTGCTCAAGGTACTCTAACCTATTTCTCAGGTTGGATGCTTTTCCTCTTCTGACTCATCCTTCCTGAATCAGGTGAGGAGAAGGACGGAGAAGAGGAGGAAGGGTCAGAATGCTTCTGTTCCTAAATGTCCATTCCAGACACTTAATCTGACATTTCTCTCTCTTCTAAAATAAAACATGTCCTCAAATACTGTTGGGGATTCTGGGAAGAGAATCTCTCTCACACACTCTCTTAAGGGAGCAAATAAATGTATCAATCAGATAATTAGCAAGCATTCATTTAACACCTGATATGTTCCAGGCACTATTTGAAGTTCATAGACTGATAGGATTTAAAGCCAGATGATTTTTATCCAGTGGCTAGAGTTTTAGTGGCTTAGAGTCAAGGCTTAGAAGACGTGAGTTCAAATCTGGCTTCAGACACTTTCTAGTTGTATGACTTTGGGCAGTCACTTAATCTTTGTTTCCATCAGTTTCCTCCTCAGCAAAATGAGGATAATAAGAGCATCTGCCCCTTAGGATTGTTGAGGATAAAATATTATTTGTGAATTGCCTTGAAAATCAAAAAATCTGTATAAGTGCTAGCTATCAACATCATCATCATCATTATCATCTGGTATAAACCCCTTCATTTTAAAAATGAGAAAACCGATATTCAGAGAACTTCAAGTGATTTGCCACAGCCACAGAGTTAGTAATACTGGAGCCTCAATTTAAACCCATGTTCTCTGTCTTCAAGTTCTCTGCCCTTTCTAAACATGCCACCTTTCTTTACTCTCTCCAACTATATCCCTTGTCACTTCTCAAGTTTTACCTGTGGCTCTAGAAGCTGTAACATGCTCAGGGGACACAATTCTGTTTTAGCAAAGGTGCTAAACCAGGTTGAAGGTGACTGACAGGTCTCAAATCTGTCTGTGAATTAGGGGAATTTCTTCTCCAAGCATGGAAAGACTTCTTTTAATCTGGCAAGATGGAAACAATTTGTTTCACTGCCCATGAAGTCAGCTACAGCAGGAACTGTGGAGGGCATAGAGCTTGGTCAGACATCCAAGATGCCCAGGTCATTAATTGTATCCACTGTCTGTTGCCCTGACCTTTGTCTTGCCACTGGACCTTCATGACTCAGGAAGATGATTTGTGCGACTCTGTCTTACTTAAATCCAGTTCATGCATAAGTCAAAGACATCACCCGAAGATGTCATTGGTCCTCTTTGAAAAATGAAGGACAAACAATCACCTCGTCTGAGTCCTTGCTGTTATCATCTTTTATCCTCTTGGTCTACTATCTCAGTTCGCCTGAACCAGCTCATACTCTTATTTTGATCTTTGATCTCTTGATCCCACTTTTTCTCCCAGTTCATTGCCCTTGCTCCAGTTTCTTGCTCCACTTAATTTTGACAGCATAATTTCAACAATTCATAGACATCTGCCTTCCAGTCTCTTGGTCTTTTGTTTGTTTTTCCTGTTAATTCTCTGCTAAGTCACTACCCTGGGGCACTGTTTTCTGGGTTTTCTTTCTTCCTACTTTGGAGCAATGAGTTCTACTAAAGGAAATCATGAAGAACCTGTGGAATTACTATAAGATTGATTCTGAGAAGTAAATAGGATAAAGTCAGGTCAGAAAGGAATTCATCTGAGGAAGGTTTCCAGTTATCTGTTTCCCTTACAACAATGGGTATCTCAGTTTATGCTCCAAGTCTTTTTTCCTCTTAACTCCCTTCAGACTCCTCCTTTCCCCTCAATTTTGCTATAATAATTCTTGTCCTCTTGCTGAGATACCTTAGACAGTTTACTAATAATGAAGCTTTTGAAACTATTCTGGAAATCTTTATCCTATATATATCTTCTATCTCTTGGACTGGTATTTAGGAGGTTATTTGGAATTTTTTTTAATTCTTCTGGAAATCTTTATCCTATACATATCTTCTATCACTTGGGCTGGTATTTAGGAGATTGTTTAGAATGGTTTTTTGAAATAGAGTCTAATTCATAGCTTGAGCTCATTAGGAGACAGTAATAAGTTTCACACCTTAGATAGCTCTTCTCCCCAATCAGTTCACTTACAGTGGCATAAAAGATAAAATGAATTGAGTTGTAAAGTCTGAAGAAAAATCTTTAGGCCTGTCACCTATAATGATGTGAATTGTTGACATAATTTCTTTACTGAATCTAGGCTTCCAGAAAGGTATTATTCTGAGATCTATTTTTTAATTTAGCATTTTAAAATTTTATTTTATATAAAAACTGAAGAATGGAGAAAATGATATCAAAGGATGTTGGACTCAAAACTGAGAATATTCTTTGAAACCAGTTAATCCACCTGAGGAAAGCGAAGTCCAGCTAGATTAAGTGTCTTGTTCTACCAAGATTACATAAAGGTATTCATGGCACCAAAAGAACTAGAAGGGGGAAGCCAAAGGTAAGTGGATTAGAAAATAGAACAATGTCTTTGGTAGGCTAGTGGTATTATCTTGTGATAACACTAATTAGATTGTGACTCTTGGAAAAAGTGATGCCTACCTAAATTTTGGTGCCTGGGAAAATGTTCCCACTCTAGTTCCAGCTCTGCTATCTACTATAAATGGAGCCCTTATTGCTTCTTGACAATCTTCAATTCTGATTAATTTCCAATCACACATACCATAGAGAATGTCTCAAGTGGTCTTCTCTCCCCTAGTTCCCTTTTCTTCTTCAGCAGATGACTTTGACTATGATTTTATTGGGAAATTTAAGATCATGCATTGAAAGTTATTTCCATCAATTAAATCCATTTATAGTCACATGAAAAAATGCTCTAAATCACTTCTGATTAGAGAAATACAAATTTAAAAAATTCTGAGGTATCACCTTACACCTATTAGATTAGATGATAGGAAAAGATGATGGAAAATGTTGGAGGGAATGTGGGAAAACTGAGACATTATTGCATGTTGGTGGAGTTTTTAACTTATGCAGCCATTCTGGAGGGCGATTTGTAACTATAGGGCTATAAAACTGACAATCCTTTGATCTAGCAGTGTTTCTACTGGGTCTCTATCCCAAAGAGATTATAAAAGAGGGAAAAATACCCACATGTGCAAAAATGTTTGTAGCAACTCTTATTGTGGTCACAAGGATGTGGAAATTGACTGGATACCCATCATTTGGGGAATGGCTGAATAAGTTATGATATGTGAACATAATGGAATATTACTGTTCTATAAAAAAATAATGAGCAGCTGATTTCAGAAAGTCCTGGAAAGACTTACATGAACTGAAGCTAAGTGAAGTGAGCAGAAGCAGAACATTGTACACAGTAATAACAATTTTATGTGATGATCAACTATGATAGATTTAGCCTTTCTCAGTAATACAGTACACTAATCAAGACAATTCCAAGAGACTTGGAATGGAAAATGTTATCCTCATCCAGAAAGAACCATGGAGACTGGATGAGAATTGAAACATACTATTTTTTCCTTTTGTTTGTTTGTTTGCTTGCTTTGTCTTTCCTGTGGTTTTCCCCTTTTGTTTTGATTTTTCTTTCACAACATGACAAATATGGAACTGTGTCTAAAATGACTGTACATGGATAACCTATATCAAATTGATGTCTTGGGATAGGGAGATAGAGGAGGGAAGAAGAAAAAAATCTGGAACTCAAAATCTTGCAAAATGAATATTGAACGATCAATGATGGACAGAAACACCCAAGGAAAGAATTGGGAAATGAATGTACTGTTTGCATTTTTGTTTTTCTTCCTGGGTTATTTTTACCTTCTGAATCCAATTCTTCCTGTGCAACAAGAGAACTGTTTGGTTCTGCACACATATATTGTATCTAGGATATACTGTGACATATTTAACATTTATAGGACTGCTTGCCATCTTGGGGGGGGGGAGGGAGAGAAGGGAAAAGTCGGAACAGAAGTGAGTGCAAGAGATAATGTTGTAAAAAATTACCCAGGCATGGGTCTGTCAATAAAAAGCTATAATTATGAAAAAAAAAGAAATATCTATTATGCTAAAACAAAATATATACATAAATTTACATTTTAAAAAATGAATATTGAAAAGTACTTTTACAAGTAATTGGAAAATGAAGTACTATTGATTTAAAAAAGAAAGAAAGAAAGCTCTATCACCTTTCCTTACTTATGTCTCAAATCCTTATTATACTTTCATTCATTCTTCTTTCATTCCCTCTAGTTGCTGAGCAAGATGTGACTGTATTCCTTGCCAAGACTGACTTTTCCATTTGTGACCCCTTGACCATATCATCATGGTTTCCTCTAGTGATGAAAGAAAGGGAAATGACAGAGCTAAAAAGTATCATTTCCTTTAGTACTTTTTAGCTCTGTTGTTTTCTTTTCTTTCTCTTGTCTTCAGAGTCTCTTTGTCTCCACCTTTTCTTTCTCTGCCTACTAATTAGCTCAGGTTTCCCTAGCCTAAACAAATTTCCCCATAAATTATTTTTATCTTGAGACTTCTATTCCCATAAATTATCTCTAACCTTTTGTTGAAATTTTAAAACTTGCTGAACTTCTAAAAACAAAAGCATTCAAAACTTCTGCTTCTTGACTATTCATTCTTCAGACTTCTAAAATTTAAATTCTGTTCCTCTCCCACTGTTCTATTAAAATTGCTTTCTCCAAGCCCCATCCCCACAATCTTTTAAGGCCCTTGCTATATCTCATCTCTTCTCAGTCCTACTCTTCAAAACATGATAGTTCATATTGATATATTTTAAAGTTTGTAAAATTTTAT
This sequence comes from Sarcophilus harrisii, assembly GCF_902635505.1. Taxonomy (NCBI): domain Eukaryota; kingdom Metazoa; phylum Chordata; class Mammalia; order Dasyuromorphia; family Dasyuridae; genus Sarcophilus; species Sarcophilus harrisii. The sequence goes on along the minus strand of NC_045427.1, from coordinate 503,037,333 downwards.
TTACCCAACTCTTCAAAGTAGATAGTATTATAAATCTTCTCTATTCAACTCAACAGACACTTAATAAACAACATCATGGAACCAAGATTGATATAGGACATACAAAGACAGAAACAAAATAATTCCTGACTACAAGGAACTTACATTCCAAGTGGGGTAAAGAGAATGATTTGGAGGGGGAAAGGAAAGAGTTTCTAAAATGAACTCTCCAGTCTCTTTTCTTAATTCTTCTTCCTTCTCATGTTCCTCAAGACTTTGTTCTCATTATTAAAATCCTTCATGTATTATCCTAAATTGTGTAAATGTCTATGTCTCTTATTAGATTACAGTCTTTTAGGCTAAAGCCTGAGTGGTAGTTTCAGCTTTGCATCTCCAACACTGAACACAGCCTTTCACATAGTAGACACTTAATAAATGTTTGTTGAATTGATTGAATTTCTCTCTCCCTCCTCTATTGACTCTCAGCCCATCATAGTGATTGGCCAAGGAGTAGGCACACTTTATTAGAAGAAACTATGACAATATCTACCAGTGAATATTCAATACCAATTCAAGGCATACTATAAAATGATATTGATAGGCTCATGTGCCTGCTGCTTTCTAATAAAAACAGTGAAATTGGTTTCTGTGAAGCTGACCTTGTTAAACTGATCTTTTTGTTGAGGTTAATTACTGTGCTTGCTCAGACCAAAGTACTTCCATTCTAAAGAGTACTTTCTCTGGAGTCTGAGGACTAGAGTTCAAATTCTTTAGGCTTATTTCCTCAATTATAACATGAGGGAGTTGAAAGAGATGGACTCTGAGATCTATCCTGACCTCAAATATATGACCTTATGGTCTTAAAATAAATTCTGCTTTGGATATGTGAAGTTATATTTCTGCAGAACATCTGGTTGTGTCCAATAGGAGCTGTTGCTGTGGGACTAGAACTCAGAGAAGAGACTTGACCTTTCTAGGCCTGAATTTCCTCATCTACACACTGAAGGGTTTGGTCTAGCCAAAATCCAAATTTTCTCCCAGATCTACAGTGAGCTGCATCTGGCAAGCTATCTCTTGTCTTGTGGTTTAACTTGTCATTTTAGCCTTGTCAGTTTGTCCCCCTTCAGAATACTCACATAATTGATTTGATTCAACTGCCTTTATTGTTCTGTCTGTTCTGCCTCTGTTCTGTCTGATTCCTTCTTTCTTTCTTTCTTTCTTTCTTTCTTTCTTTCTTTCTTTCTTTCTTTCTTTCTTTCTTTTTCTGAGGCAATTGGAGTTAAGTGACTTGCTCAGGGTCACACAGCTAAGAAGTGTTCTGTCTGATTTTCACATCCTATAGAATATCTTTCTTTTCCTTGCTCTTAGTTTACTGGAGAGGTTGCTTAACAGTCTTTTCACCTGTACCTCAGATCTACATTGTCCCTCCTGAAGAGTCCTTCCGGAAGGTCTGAGTATGCATTTGAAATCAGAGACTTCTGGTTAGTCCCTTTTTGTACCCCTCCACTCCCACAATGGGGACTTGTATCAAAGAGGACTGGCCACTGAGGAGGCAGAATTGACCACTTAGTATACTTTAAAGGAAAATGCAACATACCTTGGAGATAGTTTGATGGTGAAGTGGATAGAGCACTGGACAGGGAGTTAAGAAGAGCTGAATTCAATTCTTGCCATAGACTCTCACTTAGTGTGTAATGCTGGTTAAGTCAATGAACTTCTCTGGGCTTCCATTTTCTCATCAGTATGGGTATAAATGGGTAAAATAGTAGCACTTATTTCTCAGGGTTAACATGAAAATCAGTTGGGATAATAAATGTAAAATGCTTAAAACATTGCCCAGCACACAGCAAATGTTATATAAATGTCAATTGTTATGATAATCCATCTTCATCATCTAGTTTCAGAACCATTGTTCTTTCCACTGTACCACTGGGATAAGAAAACACATTCCAGGCAGAGGGAATGACTGTCTTGAATAAAGGCAGAGGAAAAAAAAAAAAAAAAAGAACAAGGACTGGCTCAGGGGATATTGAGCAAACTCATTTGGCTTTGATTCCAGTAGGCAGCCGGAGGGGTGGTAATGAGTTATATATTCAAAATTAGAATAGCACTTGGAGATTTCCATTCTAGGATGGAGTTGTTAGCCACAATAATAGTTTTCCAAGTCTTTGGCTGATGTCAAAGTCTAAAGCATCCCAGTGAAAACTCCTGGAAACTTCAAGAACTTTCCCCTACTCTTTGAAGCTCTGGTGGCTGTATATGGCCATTAGTGCTTGCCTCACTGACCTAAGATTGGATCTCAAAGTCCTAACTGCCTCATCTGCCTTTTTTGTGATTTTTTTCTCTAAGCCTAGGTGAAAAAAAACCCCGCAATTGCGAACTTCATGCTCCTAGCCTTGGTGGCTACTTTGTGAACTTGAGAATTTTGAGATTGTTGAAAAGTGAGCTTCAACAAGACACTGCCAGCCACTAAAATGCTTTTTGGAGAAGATCATCACCACCAGGAGGATGAGCCTGAGTCATGCTTTGACTTTCCAGAAGATACAGACCTTGAAGGAGTTGCTCAGACAACGCAGATCTGAGGTACAGGTGAAAAGACTGTTTAGCAACTTCACAAAATGTTTCATGTTTTAATGATTTAAAGTATAAGAGGACATGGATTATTGGGAAAGTATAGGAGTTGTAAGTTATTGTATCTTGTATTTAATCTTTTTAGTTAGTTTTTTTTTCAAGAACAATCATATATTTCTCTCTCTCTTTCAACCCTTCAAACCCTGACCCAAAAGAAAAATAAAATTCTTGAAACAAATATATATTGCCAGGCAAAATAAATTTCCATATTGATTGTGTTCATATTTAGTCCATTACTTCTTTGTCAGGAGGTCAGTGGTATTATCACCAGTGTTTTGGAGTCATAATTAATCGTATTGAATAGAATTCTTAAGTCTATCAAAGTTGCTCTCCTATTCCTTCTCACTTCACTGTGCATCAGGTCATAGAAGTCCTACCAGGTTTCTCTGAAACCTTCCCAATTCTTTGTTTCTTATCATCATAATCTTCATTCCATTCAGACTGCATCACAATATTCATGTCCTTCGTGAATCCTAATTGATCCAAACATTCCACACTTAATGGGCATCCCCTTAGTTTCCTGTTCTTTGCCACCACAAAAAGAGCTGCCATAAATATTTTTATATATAAATGACTTTGCTCTATTTGGGCTATACTCCTTGTAATGGTACTGGTAGAGCAAAAGGTACACACAATTTAATGACTTGGATGCAAACTTCTTTTCATATTGATTAGACCAATTTAAAAATATATGAAAAAAGTTTATTCATATTCTGTTATATGTGTTTGAAGTGAGACTGTTATCAGGGAAACAATGCAAAGTTGTTGTTTTTTTTCTCTGCCCACTTAAATTTCCTTTCCTAATTTTAGGTGATTTGACTTACTGCAAAAATCTTTTAATTCCATGTCATTAAAACTGTCCATTTTTTCTTCTGCCATCTTTTTTTAAAATCATATTCTTCCATAAATAAATCTAAAAAGTACTTGTTTATAACATTACTTTTATTATCTAGGTCACATATTATATATGCATATGGAGCTTATCATCTTATATAGTGTGAGGTGTTGGTATAAAAAATTTAATTTCTTCCAGATTGCTTTTCAGTTTTCCTAACAGTTTTTATCTGTAGTTAAATTTTGGGGTTTACTAGACTCTAAGATGCTCAATTGGGCAGTGAGGTGGCTCAGTGGATAAAGCACTGGACTTAGAATCAGGAAGACCCATCTTCTTGAGTTCCAATCAAATCCTCAAATACTTATTAGCTGTGTACCCTGGGCAAGTCACTTAATCTTGTTTGCCTCAGTTCCCAATCTGTAAAATGAACTGGAGAAGAAAATGGTAGACTACTGCATTATCTCTGCCAAGAAAACTCCAAATGGGTCACAAAGATTTGACTGAAATAATTGAATAACAAGACTTGTTTCTTCATGTTGTATATCTAATCTGTTCCACTAATCACCTTTTGTAATTTTTAAGTAATATAAAACATTTTGATAGTATAGCTTTGAAATCTGGTACTGCTAGACCTCCTAACTTCTCACTTTTTCAAAATTATTTCCCATAAGAATCTTGATATTCATTTTATTATTATTTTTAACTCTATAAAAAATCCTTTGGCAGTTTGTCACAACTTTCCAGGGTTCTCTAAGTATTACCAACATATTATCCTAAAAATCCAAAACAAAACCATATTTCTTTTTTGTCTATGTCTATTTCCTCAATTTCTTCTTTCTTCTGTTATAGTTAACATATCTAGCATACATCAAATAGTAATGATAATAGTGGACATTCTTACTTTACCCCTGAACTTAATGGAAAGGACTCTAGTTTATGCCCATTACATATAATTCTTTTTTAAATATATAGTACTTTCTCTGTTAAAGAAAGGTCATTTATTATTACATTCCCCCAACCCTTTTTTTTTTAAATGGATATTGTCAAAATTCTTTTCCATATCTACTAGTTACTAAAAGTTCTGTATAACTTGCAACAAAAGACATGCCTTGACTTTACATAATCGTGTGATTATGTTATTTTTGTTATTAATATAGTCACTTTTGATTATTGTTTTCCTAATATTGAACCAACTTGCAATCCTTGTATAAATCCTATCTGGTAAAATGTTGAATCTTGGCAATGTGCTGTGGTAGCCTCTGCTAACACTTTATTTTTAAAATCTTGCATTTTGTTCATAAAAGATATTGACCTGTAATTTTCTTTCTCTGTTTTGATTCTCTCTGATTTAATTATTATAAAAGAACATGATAAAAGACTATTTTTTCTATTTTTAAAAATTGTTATATTTTCTTTAAATGTTTAATAGAATAAACTTATAAATCTCTTTGATCTTAGAGTTTTTTCAATAGGGTTTAAAGACTTTTTATTCAATTTCTTTTTCTGTGATTGGGCTGCTAAATTTTCTATTTCTTGTTTAATTATCTTAGTGTTTTTTATTTTTATAAATATTCATCTATTCTATTTAAATTTTGGCTTTATTAACACATAGTAGGATAAAAATAATTTCCAATTATATCCTTGATTTCATCTCCATTTGTTATAAATTCTTTTTATTTATTTTTGATACTGGTAATCTAGTTTTTGGGATTTTTAAAGAATCATCTAATTAAGGGTTTATTTGCAGGATGTCCTGAATATTTATGTACAGTTTAAGCTTTAATATCTCATAAGTATAAATGTTACAAACTTACAAAAACAATATGTAAAAGGTTTATTATTTTTAAATACTGATGTTTCTTATTAAAATTGCATATAACCATCATTTGTACTTTACTAATCACTTTGTACAACTAATCACTTTAGTTGATTTTCAAACTTTGCAAAAACTTTCAAATTTATATTTAGTGACTGAAAGGATTGCATTAATCCAAGTCTTAAAATAATTTAAAGAATGGGGTTTTGAAATATATATGACAGTTGTGATGTGACTCCATAAGAAAAAGTCTAACAGATATAGATCAAGTGATCAAAGTTTCCAAGTAAGCATGCTCTTCTACCAATCTACCAATAGGAGAAAGTGTCATCTAGAAAGTATCACACAATAAGTTATGAATGACTCATCTCATTAAAATTAAAATAAAAATTATTATTTAAACATAAAACTAAATCAATATAAAATGCAAATAAAAACATTTAAATTTCAAAGTTTTTGTATATTTGTAGCATTTTATTTCTGATGTTATTAAAACTCAAGATTGTGCTAAGACTTACAGAAATTATATTATACTAACACAAGAACATATATATATATATATAGCACCTTATTTTTGTTTTATTTTTTTAAAAACAAATTTCTAACTTTAGTAAGTTAATGATGTTTTTGTTTTCAGTTTTATTATTTTCTTGTTTGTTATTTCTTTCTTCCTTTCTCTGAAAATATTTAGAGAAGGAAATTTCCTCTGAATGATTACTTTAGCTACATCTTCAAAAGTTTGAGTATGTTGGCTTATTGTTGTAATTACTTCTAATTTCCATCATTTCTAAGCTTTCTTCTTTGATCTAACAATTCTTTAGTATTGTTACTTTGTCTCCAGTTAATTTTTAATGTTTTTTGCATCAGTCTTTCATTGAATATGATTTTTGTTTCATTGTCTCATTAAATGTCTTTAATATTTCTGCTTTTCAAAATTTATGAGGTTTTTATAATCTATGTTCAATTTTTAAAGGATGCCATGCTCAATGGAGAAAATATATTTTTCTTTCTATTTCCATTCTATAATTGTCTAATAACATATAGAGTATAACAGAATATAATATAAAAATATAGATATTTAACCTTTCTAAAACTTCATTCAGGTCCTTAAATTCTTGTTTATTTCTTGTCAGATTTTTCTATGTCTGCAAGAGTACATTGACATCTTTCACTATTTATAGCTTTATTTTTTATTTCTCCCAGTAATCCATTTAGCTTTTTTTCTTCAAGAATTTAAATGCTATTCCATTAGGTGCATATATATTATGTATTTATATTAATTCATTGTTTATGATACCGTCAGGATAGTGGCAATACCTTATTTTAGTTTAATTTATTTTTGTTCTTCTCTTGTCTAAGATCATGATTGCTCGTCTGCTTTTTTTTCTTTGTTTTATGTCTCAAGTGTGTTTCTTGTAAACAACATATGTCAGATTTCACTTTATTCTGCCATCCTCTTCTATTATGTGGCTAAGTTCATCTTATTCACACCCAGTTATAATCATTAATTGTGCAATTTCCTGCTATCCTATCTTTTATATTTTTTCCTTTCCTTGCTTTCCACCTCATACTTAAAAAGAAGAAAATGCTCAGTCATTACTCTGTGCTTGATGAAATTCTCTCATCCCTTTTCCTTCCCTCACTCAGATACCTTTCTTTCTTTTTTTTAAATTCCTCTTCATGATCCTTTTTTCACACTTAGAATTTGTTTTGCTTATGATCAATCTCTCCTCAAATTAAATCTCCCCTCCCTCTTAATTTCTTTACCATATCCTACTTCCCTTTGTTTCTCTATTGAGTTGATTGTATTTCTGTGTTTGTTGTTCTCTTCCTTGACCAGTTCAGATAAAATTGGGGTTCAAATTACTTCTCCTCCATTCATTTTTTCTCATGTACATAGACTTATATTTGAGTACTGATTATGTGAGATAATATGTTCTGCTACGTTGGCTCCCCATTTTCAACAAATCAGTAACTTCAGTAAGTTTAATCTTATCAAAAGTTTAAATCTTGTGCTAGGTTGTTAATTTTTTCCAACTCTTTCCTCCAAAACTTTCATTTCTCATCCAATTCTTTCCTTTGGAACTCTCATTTCATTATAAAGTCAAATTTTACATAACCAATTTTAAAAAATAATTTTAATGTTTTTTCCATCACAATTGTTTCTATCATCCCCAAAATATATAACACTTTCCAAGAGCATTAAAGCTTACTAGGAAGACCTGAATTCAAATGCTATCTCAGGTACCACTAAATCATTTGATTCTGGGCAAATCATTTAATTTCTTTAATCTCAGTTTCCTCACTTGTAAAATGGGAATAATAATAGCACCTATTTTAGACTTGTGAAAATCAAATCAAATAATATAAGTACAATGCTTTGCAAATCTTTAAGTGTTGCATTAATGTTATCAATCATTATTATTATCATCATTATCAGGGCCATTGTAATATCTTTTTATCATTCTAATGTTTATATATGTATATATATTGTGTATGTGTTGTATATATATATATATATATATATATATATATATATATACCATCAAAGGAAGCAATTGACCTATTCTCTCAGAAAGCACTTAAGTATATAAAAATGCTAATTAAAATGAAAATTAACTTAAAAAAAACTGAGTATCTGGAAAGATCTTATCATTATAGACATCACAACAGACAATCACAATAGACATCACATTTCTTACAGCAAAAAATGGAATGGAAAGTGCATTTCTACAGAGTATAGCAGCATGGAAGTCTCCCACAAAGCTTTTATTGTCTTTAGAGTTCATAAGAAATAAACCAGGATCAGGTTATATATATGAAATTCTAAAATCTCCATCACATTTAATGTGTCCTAATAAAAGAAGTCAGGAAATCGACTACTGAATTTATGAATTGTACTCTTAATCTGTAGTTGTAATACCTAGCTAGCAAAATACTTTGCACATAGTAGATATTTCATTGAAGTTTATTGATTTGAAAAAAAAAAGGAGACAGACTCTGATTCTTCATGGCCCCATTTGGGGTTTTCTTGGCAAAGATACTGAAGTGGTTTTCCTTTTCCAGCTCCACACAGATAAGAAAACTGAGGTAAGAATGGTTAATTGTCTTACCTAGGATCACACAGCTAGCAAGTGTCTGAGACCAGACTTGAACTCATGAAGGTGAGTCTTCCTGACTCTATGTTCAACTTTCAAATATGCCATCCAGCTGCCCAGTTTACCTAAACCTGCCTATTCATGAACTTTTTCCTATATTCCTCTGTAATTCCTTCATAGGATCTCCATCCAATGTACTGAAATGAATTCATATCTCTTTGATATTCTGTGCATACTAATAAAGCACATAAGATTTCAGTTCTCTCCTATTCTCAATATGTCCAGTCCATCTTTTTGTCCATTTATACATCTCTTAGAAGATATCTTTTACATTGGTTCTCCAATGCAGTTCTTTATTGCTAATGTATTGCATATAGTCTACTCACCAGAAGACTAATGTTAAAGAAACTGGCTTTTGTTTCAGGGAGAAGCATGTAGCAATTAAAAGCACTGCCCAATTTCCCAAAAGCAGTACATACAGTCTGTTCTTCTCATCTTAAATTCCCAACCCAGATCTTTGTCCATTTTCTGTGTCCAAGATAAATGCACTAATGGGCAAGGTCCATGGGTTATCTATTCAAAAGCAAATCATAGTCTGGACAATACCCATCCTTCAACTTCTCCCTTCCCTGAGAGTGGAGAACTTGAAGAATTTGAATATGTACTACAGATGGTAGACAGGAAGAAAGAGGAATAGTAAAGTTGTCTCCCTTTCTAAAATCTATTTAGTGAGTAACTCTTTCTGATTTCCCTCTATCCTCATGGGGTTCATGGATATCAGAAGACCATTAAAGGGTTACTGCATTATCCTAAAACAAAAGTCCTTCAGGGCTAAGGTGAAACATGCCTTTTCAGAAGTGGCCCAGGATCCAGCAGATCAGAAAAATACTTCTAATTACCCCTTTTCCATTGTCTAGTATGCCAAAGGATTTTGAATAATTATGGATCTCTACAATCAGTAGTCAATAATTCACATTGCATTGGTTAGAGTAGCAAGAATAAACACACTGTTATCAGAGTAATGGTCATTTCTTAATTAGCAGGATGCATGGGCTATATAACAGGACCTTGGAAGAATGATGAATAGTTTAAATTAATCTATTTAAGATCAGTCAATAGAGAAATAGGAAAAATCTTAGGTTACCATACCTATGTTAACCCTAGACAGTACATACGCTATCAGTGATTTTTCAGAGGCATGATCTAGATAGTACCCCACTTCAGAAATGAAGGTCTTTATATTTAATTTTAATAATTCCTCAAATTTCCCCCACTAATACAATTTTCTAGGACTTGATGTATCAATACAGTGTTACTCATAAATAGGGGTATCCAGAGATCCTCATAATCTATCTGAAATCTCTTTTAAATTAAGCCTTGGTACTGAGTGAACATTTTCCATGACGATGGCTATCATCTCTAGGAAGATGCTGTTTTATATCTTGCTTGCTTCGTGGAGAATGCTTTCAAAAAAAAATTTGTATATGTTTGGGTTTGAACCTCTGGTATCATTGGTGTAGGGAACTTCATAGAAATTATTTCTAACAATACAAATGGGCAATTTATAGTATTTGAGAGCTGTCGAGGTCCATAGAGCATATGGCTTACTGAGGGTCTCACAATCAGTATATGCCAAAGGTGGAACCCGAACTCAGGTCTTCCTGACTCTGAGATTGAGTCTCTCTTCACCATCCTATGAATCTTTGCATTGCAGCCCCTACAAATGGAAAATCTTCCACATCCATCAATGGTTAATAATAAGAAACTGACTCAAGCATTGCCATAATTGTCATAATAAAGCATTATCTTTAGATAAGACAAGTCACTAGGATAGGAAGCCCTAATCTTTCAAAGAAAAATAAAACCATTGACAACTTTATTAACAGAGTCTTTCCACAAGGACTGATGAATCTCTAAAGTTCCAAAATTAATTCCTAAAAATGCTAAATTCATTCTTTCACATACAGAACAGAAGCCTTCAGAATTCCCCAGGAAAATAAACCTCTATTTTTTCAAAAAATCTTTGAGGTTTGAATGCCACAGATTTATTCTTTGGAAATGATGTTTACTTAGTCTGGAAGGAATATTTAAAGCTAAGAATCTTTTCTCAGATTTCTCCATAATATTTGTGTAGAAAGAATGAGAGACAACAACAGATGGATAGCCTAAGTGGTGCATTAATAAAAATATTAATAACACATTTAAGATTTGTAAAACACTTTCCTCAAAACAACTCTGTGAGACAGGTAAAATAAGCATAGTATAGTAACAGGAAATTGCATAGAAATCTTTCATAGAAATTTTTAAAATTATTTTTATTTCTGTCCCTAAAATATTTTCAGATTCAGATGAGTACAAAGAAAACTATTTCTTAAGCTGCTCTGCTGTTCTAAATCCTAGAATAACCAAGAGTATTATTTATAGTGTTTATTCAAGTTTATTTCATAGGGTCAGGGGTGTATATATAGACAAAATGATAAAGTAAATTCATTTCTTTTGAGCATTCCTGTCAATTCAAGTTGCTTCATCACCTTGCCTTCATTCTTTCATCCTACCTCTAGTTAAATAAAAAGGAAATCAGGGGATCATATTTTAGGGCTAAAAAGGACTCTAGAAGGTGCAAATTCATTATTTTACATGTGAGGAAACTGAGGCACAGAGACTTGTTCGGGGTCTCATACCTAGTAATAGTCTGAAGTGGAATTTGAACATGTTTTTCTGATGTCAAGTCTAGTGTCCTATCCACTACACTATTCTAAAAAAAATTATTCCTAACATGTTCTTTTCTATTTGATTTTAATTTCCTAGAAAAAATATAGCAGAAAGTATAACATCAATAACAATTCAATATCTTATAATTTTATTCTTTCTTCATCTCCCTTGAATATTTTTCTTTCCCTCTATTCTCTGACCTCCTTCCTTCCTTTCCCTTCCTTTAATTAATATACATAAGCACTTAAAATGTGATTGCCACTGTGTTGGGCATTCTATTCTCTTGATTCCTTTTCCCTCTTGAATTGTTCAGTCTGTGATGTCTTCTCTTACTCTCTTTTCAGAGGTTTGCACAGTGCCTGGCACATAAGAGGAGCTTAATAAATATTTATCATAGATTGATATGTCTTCTAGAAGATGACTAAAGAGGGAGGCAAAGACAGAGGAAAATAAAAGGCAAAGATGGGGTTTATAAAGTGGTCCTGAGCATCTTTTTCTGTTAAGTACTTTGATTACCCTCCTAGAAGATTCTTTGATTAAATTTTTTAAAAAAGCATTTTCTCTTTTTGAATAAACTTTTGTAGAGTCAGAGTGGTCAGAGCAGACATCCACTTCTATGCAGGTTTGGGACTTAATTTTCTTTAATTTTGTATGCTGTGTGCTGGAATTCTTCTAGTGTGGTCTTGTATTTGCTTTATTTTGCAAATTATAGGAATGGAGGACAAGCCAGGGAATTTAAAGCCAAGCAAACAAAGAAAGAATCATCACAACAGACTTGTTGGAGACCTCCAATGTTCCCCTCAAATTATACCATGTAAGAGATTGCCTGTTGTGACTCTCCTTTGAGGTAGCAAGAGATCTTTGAAGGTGGTCTTTTTTCATTGCCTCTGCAATGAGATTTCCTGTGGCAACACTTTTTCCTAGCCGGCAGATATAGCATAAAATCACAGAAATTTCAAAGCATATTACATCCAACTCACTCCTTTTACAGAGAGGGAAACCAAGGTTGAGAAGTTGAAAGGAGTTAAGTGACTTGCTTAAAGTCACCCACTAATAAGTGTCTGAGGTAGGATTTGAACTCAGGGCTTGCTGACTCAAGGCCAGTGCTCTATTTACTGTATCACTTGAGCTGTCTCATCTGTTGCCCAACCTTGTTTACTTCAGAGACCAATGAAATCTTGTTCATCAGAGCAAACAAAGAATGAAACCATCCTTATTGTACTCTGAATCTTTAAAAACAAATCTCCATGTGTACACTCAATTGCACTTTCATGATGTCATTCATACACACATATACATTTGTAAACATATGGACTACAGGTGAACACATATCCTAAATGTTTCAAATATAGAGCTTGTAAACAGGAATTGTTTTATTTTCGTACTAGCATCCTCAGTGCTGAGCACAGTGCCTGACACAAAGGAAACCTTTAATAAATGCTTATTGATTGATTGAACATATCTTCCCAGGGGAGCTTACTTATTTATCTACCTATAAATGAATTTCTCCTTCTATTCCATTTTCCTTCCTTTTGTTTCCTTAATTCTGTTTCTTGGCTTTCTCTGACTGGTCTAATAAACTAATTTTCTCTACCTTTGCCATCCTTTCCATTTTCAACTTAATACTCTTCCCTTCCTTCCTTTCCTCTTCCTCTTCCTTTTCCATTCCTCTTCTTTACCTATTCCTTTCTTTCCCCTTCCTTTCCCACCCTTTCCTTTATCTTCCTAACTTCTTTTTTCCTCCACTTCCTTATTTTCCCTTCACTGTGCTCTCCCTTTTTTCTTTTCCTTCCTTCCCTTCCCTTCCCTTCTCTTCCCCCTTTTCCTTCCCTTCCCACTCTTTACTTTCTTCCCCTTCCTCCCCTTTGTTCTGTTCTCTTCCCTTTCCCATCCCCACTCCTTCCTCTTCCTTTCTCTTCCCTTTCCCATCCCCACTCCTTCCTTTTCCTTTCTCTTCCCTTTCTCTTCACTTTCCTTCTCACCTTTTCCCTTCCTTCCCTTCCTCTTCTCTCCTCTCCTGTCTTCTCCTTTCCTGTCCTCTTCTTTACTCTCCTTTACTCTTCTCTCCTCTCTTCTTTTCTTCTTACCTCTCTCCTTTCTCCCCTCCTCTCTTCTCCTTTCTCCCCTCCTCTCTTCTTTTCTCTTCTCTTCTCTTCTCTCTTCTCTTCTCTTCTCTTCTCTTTTCTTCTCTTCTCTTCTCTTTTCTTCCCTCCTCTTTCCTCCTCTTTCCTTCCCTTCCTTCCACATCTTTCCTTTTCACATTTTCTATGCTCAGTATCTAGTTTAGCAAATTGTGCTAGATCTAGATAATTGATATGTACATTAATTAGATCTGACCTAGACTAGAATTACGATGCGCTGAAAAGAAGACACTAGACTTGGAGCATAAGGATCTGCGTTTTAATTCTATCTTTGCCACTCTGTAAAATTCAGTTTCTTCATTTGTGAAGTGATGAGGTTACACAGGATTAACTTTGAGATCTCCCAGCTCTAACATTCTATGAAACTTTTATAACTTTTTTAATTCCCTGAGCCTTTTCCAGTCAGCCAAACCCACGTGAAAATGCATTAGTCAGGACAAAGTCAAAACAAAGAGTGGAGAGATAATAGGAAGGTGTGAAGAGAGAAGAGTAAAAGACCAATTGACCTGTAGCACCAGCACTGTGAGGGGAGCCCTAGAATTGGGAAGTAATGGACAGACAAAATGAAAAATGTGATAATAGCTAAAATTAGGAAATGTTTTCTTTTTACAAATGTTACCTTTGTTGGATCCTCACAACAATCTTATGAGGTGTACCCACTTTGCAGATGAAGAAACTAGGCCTTAAAAATGGAAGCTGATTTGCCCACTGTTACATAACTGTTAAGTATAGGAAATAAAATTTTAACCCAGGACTCTCTCTCCTAATTCCAAGTCTAGTCTTTTCCCACTATACCACCCTAGTAGAAAAGTTCTGAATAATAAGAAAACCAATGGAAATCCCTGGCCTAGGGAGGAGATGCCAGAAACTGTGCCCAACTGTTGGAATAGCCTTGGTGTCTTGATATTGTACTCATAGAAGATGCTCTAGATAGCACTGATTTTATGGTTAGCAAGGACATGGGGATTTTATCATAAGTGACCTATTCTTTAGGCCCTGAAATTTTTTATGTCTTTCAGAATTTTCATTTAAATTGCAAATGCCACTTAGGAAGATAAAACCATGAGTTTTCTGTCAATAGCGTCCGTCAGGATCCATTGACAGCTAACCGAGAAAAAGAGCAGGCGGAGGGAGTGAAGATGGATGGGAGAGAGAAGCTCAGAAAGGGAAGATGGAAAGGCATCAAAGCTAAGCACAAATTTGTCTGACTTCATTTTATCTGGGACTCGTTCTGATATGTCCCTTATAAAATTCCTAAGATAATGGCTATGCTCAGGAAATGAGAAAAAGAGAAGAGGGCTGAAGGAAGGCTTTTATCCCTTGGCATCTGTATAGAGTGCTGTTGGAGAAGGGAGAGTTGTTCACATAACATTCACCTTCCAAAATCGACTGAAACCTCAGTAGATAAGCTGTCAAAGGATATGAATGAAGAGCTTTTAAAAGATTTAACTAAAAATGACCACAGGAAAACAAATTCTAAATCATTGCCATTAATAAAAAGGAAAATTCAGAAGAATTCTAAGATTTTAACTCATTCTATTCAAATTGACAAAGAAGAAACAAGATGGAAACAATGAATATTGGAGGGGTTATGGAAAGACAGGCACTCTGATGCCCTGTTGGTGAAACTGTGACATGATTGAGTATTTTGCATTTCCATTGGGGATTATGTAATGAAGATGACCTATCTCTTTGACCTAGAAATTCTAGTACTAGTTATATAGTCCAAAGTAGGGAAAAGCAGAAATAAAATTTATCAAAATATTCATAGTAGAATATTATTATTCAATAAGAAATGAGAAATATAAAGAATTTAAAGAAATGTG
This sequence comes from Sarcophilus harrisii, assembly GCF_902635505.1. NCBI lineage: Eukaryota > Metazoa > Chordata > Mammalia > Dasyuromorphia > Dasyuridae > Sarcophilus > Sarcophilus harrisii. The sequence continues at coordinate 503,022,295 of NC_045427.1, read as the reverse complement.
GAAAGCTTCACATGAATTGATGCAGAAGGAAATAGAGTTAACAGGACACTATATAGGATTATAGTAATATGAACTCTGAGTAATAGGGCAACCAGTGGAAATCTCTGAGAACAATTAATGAAATATCCCTTCTACTTCTTGTCAGAAAAGTGGGGGGTGGCAAGGATGGAATACATTGTCAAACAGAGTTTGTCTATCCAAGGTTTTTGCTTAGTTGTTTTTCTTTGTCATAATGAAGGGTTCATCCTAGATGCGGGCAGAAAATAACTGAGGCAAATGCAAAAAGCAATAATAAAAAGTATTTTAAAATAAATGAATGAAATCAACTAAAAGCTAACTTATGCCAGACTTCCCACTTAGGACATGTTCCTGCTTGGAACATTTTGAAAAACATTCTTAAGTGGCTCCCTTACAGTTCACTTGCATCTCCCTTCTTTGAGGATGAAGGGAAAATGTGTGTTCATCCATGAGCATATAGTTAATCACTATATACACATAAAACATATTGCACAAGTATATAAATGCCCCAAAAGAAAGAGAAGTTTTGAGAGAAACCCAGGAACTGACTTACTCCTTCCCAGGAAATCCTTAGCATCCCTCTCTGTCCATGTGCGAGTGCGCACACATCATTTTCTTTTCCATGGTCAGGTTTCTCTTTGTGATTGATAATTGGCTTCCCTCTAGGTATGTTATGATCTATTTCAAAAGCCGGAGCGCTTAGAAGGAGAGCTGAAATGATCAAATTGGGTTGTAATTTATGTTGGCCCCTGACATACATATAAATATATATATATATATATTTTTAAATGATTTGGTCTCTAAGCAACTGATCTCTTAGCAACAAGAAGCACCTTTATAAAAGATGGCACACAAAGAGTGATTGCCCAGAAAATCCATCCGGTCCTTAAGAAGCGGTGCATCCTTAGCGAATCGATCATCTTCCAGAGTCCAAAAACTAGAAGTAAGGAGCTGACCCAGGTAATATTCAAATTTGCATGTTTTTTCCTGAAAAGCTAATACAACTCTCTTAAAAGAATAAATTTCCTTGTTGAGTTGATTTTTCTTCTCTGTCTCAATGTTAGTGGATCGTGGATAACTTTTAACTGAATGTCTTACAATTGTTTCTTAATTTTTATTCTCTCTGATGGTAAGAGGAAAGAAATTTTCATTTTGATCAAGAATAAAAATCTTACTGAAATAGACTTCATAAAATCTCACCAGAGATAGAAAAACATCTATTGATTTCCTACTTTTCTTTCTTTAGGATTTTAATATAAAGGGGGAAAAAACTCAATCATATAGCTCAAGAAAAGGAGTATGTAGGATATCTACAATATTGAGTGGACTTGTGTATTCTGAAGGGCTTAAATGTTTAAAGAGCATTGAGATCATTTTACTTCCAAACTTTAATCTAATGCCAATTTCAGTGACAAGTTAAGGTCTTTTATAGTAAAGCCATTCATTCTCATATGTTTGAGGACTTCTGACTGTTTCTTCCCTTCCCCTTTCCTATATACAAAACAGTCACTTTTCTATGCATACTTCTTGTTATTAAGGAAAAAAATCACTCTGAAACTAAATGTAGAAAGGAACCTATCTAGTGATACTATTTCTTTCAGATACCTAGAAACTTAAAAAGTTACAATGTGGTTAGAAATTTGAATCGAGAGATGAGAAATGATTGTTATATCATCAATACCCAGTTAGACAAGAAAGTGTTATCACAAACAAAAGTAGAAGTGGAGGCAAAGAGTTAACCTTTTATTGGGGTGCTGTGAAAATCTATAACCAAACCCTGGAGCTCAATAGTATTTGGATAGAGATTCAACAGCAAAAAGATGGTTTATTGTTATTATTATTATTGCAGTTTTCTAAAAATAAATTGGGATAGGAAAGCTTTGTTTCTTAGTGCCTAAAAATGTCTACAATTGACTTTTTGCTTATCTCTCTCTGACATTAAACTTCATCAGTTCAAGTTTTGCCCAACACAAGAAATTTGATCAGAAAAGCCACTTTCGGTGTATACATCTCTAAGTATTGCTAGCTTTGTCCTACAGCTTACTGGTTCATGTGGGAGCCAGCAGCATTGCTGTTAAAGTTTGAATTGCAGAAACTTAAAAAAATCCAACAACATCCAGGTCTAGGGAATTCAAATTAATTTAATTCAATCAGATTTTATTAGTCACTTACTATGTACAAAATAGTTCTAGGTGCTGAGGATATAAACAGTAAGACAGTAAAGACAATTTTTTTATTATCTGGGTTTTTAATTTATTTATTCTTTTTGGTAATTTCTGTACAAACAGTTTTGGTAAGGGTCTTGAAATAGAGTAGCTCTTTTGGGGCATTTTACCAGGAAAATGCTGCAAACATGAAGTTTAATGACTTATCTCCAAACTGAGGCTGATTTTTTATTTCCTGAAGAAAAAAATCAATTTTTAAAGAGATTTTAGATTTGAGTGAACTCATCTAAAATGTAACCTAAGAGTTTGATATGACTTTAAAGAGATTAAAAATTTGAATGGACTTTTATTTAAAATATAGCTTAAAACTTTGATATGATTCTTAAGGATTGCAGAATTTAAACTGGGTCCTCTTTGAAATTCATTTCTTGGTATCTGTCTCTTGTCTGTGTGCTATGAATCATGTAAACACTAAAATACACAACACCAATGATTCTAACTCTCCTTTCAAATTCTTAAAAATTCAGTTGGATTGCCACTCATTATGAGTAAAGAGACAACTGAATCAATCTAGGCCCATTCAACTGTACTGTGAATGATGATTTTTGTTTATAGAGGCACAGCCCTGATATAATTTATTTAGAAAGTTAATAGTCAAGATGATCCCTTCTTCCTTCCAGTAAAGGCTCCCTAGAAAAACAAAATAAATTTTTTTTCAGTATTTCATCATAAAAATCCATTTGAGGATTAAATGTAGTTTTGTGTCTTGTGATAGCATAGGCTTACGTCCATGTTGCTGAACTAATCAATCAGCTAGTTACATGTCAATTGCAATTTGAAAGAATTTTTCCAACCTAGCTATACTGCAGAAGTCCATTAGTTTTAGCTTTTTAAATGACTGAAGTGTATTGATCAGGCAACAATTCATCCTTAGACTCTTAGATTAAAAGTGGTTTGGTCTAAAAGGTGTCCTAGAAACCATTTAATTTAATCCTCTCATCTTCCAAATGAAGAAAATGATGTTCAGAAAAGGGTAAAACATGCCCAATACCTAGTTTGTACCAGAGTCATGATTAGAATCCAGTTCTTCTGATTCCATTTACAATATATTTTCTATTATATTAGGCAGCTTCTCTGATCTTTTTCTCCATTATTGACCTTACTTACAGGTAAAAAAAATTAAACTGATCACTCTGGAGCAAATTTCATCTCTACTTTAAAAGCAGAATTAACTTACCTAATACCTTATGGGCAAACTCTGAATAACATTTCACAATTAATGCTATCTTATGGCACTATCTTCTCACATAATGTAGTTCTTTAAAATTTGCAAAACTCCTCACACAAATCTCAAGAGAGAGGCAATACAAAGATGAATATTCTCATTTTGTGAGTGGGAAGACTGAAATTAAGAGAGACTAAGTGATTTATTCACAGTCTTTTTGCTT